>NC_143572.1:60668333-60818750 GCF_054136105.1 Typopeltis vanoorti
TATTTGTTCTATAGGTTGTCCATTGAGAATGTAATTGAGTTTTGTATTCTGCTTATTTTCAGCATTGATCTTTTTATTGCTAATTTTCATGAGTGTTAAAAACTGCTTCAGTAACTAAATTGAGCAATCCTGAAGAGTTGCACTGAATTTGTTTAGGAGTACACCATCTGCATAAAGCAAAGTTAGGTTTGATATATCTGATTCTGATAACAGGTTTGATGCCACTTTCTTTCATAATGTGCTCTATATAGATGACGAATAAAAGTGGATTGAGAGGATACCCTTTTCTTGCACATGATTTTACATCAAATCATTTTCATGCTTCCTCTATTCTAACTGCTGACTTACAACTTAAATATAGACTATGTATTGCTCTATATAATGTTTCATTTACCTTTTATAATTGTAAGCTTCTAAACAGCTTTTCTCTTGGCACATTGTCATATGCCATATCTACAAAACTTAACTACAGATTATTGTTATATTCCTACAATTTCTCAGCTATTTGTTGTAAAGTGAAAATCAGATTGTGACTCTCTCTCTCTCCGTTTGGCCTGAACTCAGCTTCTTATATTTTTTCAACAGTTTTTCTCAGCCTCTTCTCAAGTATGCTTGCATAAATCTTACCTGGAACACTTATTAAGGAAATTACTCTGTAATTTTCACATTCAGTTTTATTTCCTTTTTTATACATGGATACTATGAGAGCTGTACTTGAGTCATCTGGAGTATGACCTTCTATGACTTCTGCAACTGTAAACTTTTATACCTTCATATTTCAGCATTTCTGGTTGAACATTATACAGTATATGCCATTGTTTTTTCACCTTTCAGACCTTTGATATCTTTTTATACTCAAGTACTGATATGTATTTCTCTTGAAATTTTCTTTTTTCCATTTTTAAGTTTCCAGAAGTTCCATGAAAGAAACCACAAAAGGAAAATAGAGTATTACCATATGCAGATGATGTAAAGGGCACTCAGATGGACAATGATTCCATATATAACCTTTTTTTTTTGGTATACTGAAAAATGCAGTAAAGCCAGTGGACTAATTGCCAATGCTGACAAGATGAAATTAAAACTTATTGAAAGATGGGATTGCAGAGTCATTCCCTTTGGACTAACCTCCAAGAAAGAATTTCTCCATACTTAGAAGCCCTTTTCCAAATGTCAATATATCACAAGTTATACGATATCACAGAAGCCAAAGAAAAAATATTGTATAGGAAACATATGCAAACTAATTAAATAGGAATTTCTTCTATTATCAAAGAAATATAGAGGTTTGAGGTTTCCAGCATTAAAATTCTGCTATTTAAGAAGCATAATCTGAAAAATCTATGAGCTGTTACAGATAAATCACACATGTAGCCCTTTGGTATTACTACTTAAGGTTTCATTTCCCACTGTTTGGAATAAATTATTATGACTGTGTGTTTCTGAATACCAGAACATTCTGTGCCCAATCCTGAGACTGCTACACATCATTCCAGCACCAACATTCTGTCAATAATAGCAAAATCTGGTATATGGATATATTCAACCTCTTCCATAGTTGAAGTTCCAATAATAATACCCCAACATGAGGGATTTTATTTTGAGAACTGGTTTAGAGTTACTTTTCAATAAATACCATCAAATGGAGCAATTTTAGCATCTAAGATCCAGTCTGTGACATCTGTTCTAGATTGAAAGCAGTAGAATATACATTCTATGCTATGCCCTTTTGCCTGCACATACACTATGTTGCTAAAAGTGTCCAGACAGCAACTGTTTGTATTTGGTGGGGGCCCAACCTTGTATTGGAAAATACAAGGTTGGGCCTCCTTTTGGATTAGGATCCCCACTAAGTTCTGGTAAACTGCTGCTGGAATTAATTTCCATTCCTCCTGTAGTATTTATTGTACAATGAAACCTGTGGAGAATTCATGACTAAACAAACATGTAATAACCACGGTAATAAGTTTTAATAAGTAAATATTTCATCCTAAGTATCATAGGACATCGTCAGTACAGTTAATTCAAACAATACTAGGAATAATATACAGTTAAGGCACATGATTACAATGGAATCCCAATATGCTTGCAGTAGCATGTTATAGAATTAAATTAAAAATATATCTGGAGAAAAAAAATAGATTACATTAAAATAAGATAACGTATATAAAAATTATTTACACAATTTTGTATGAGTTTCCCATACTTTAGGAATAGCAGGAACATCATTATGATTTAGATTTGGTCTTTATATAAACATTGATGTTTATATAAAGATCTATGTAGAAGTTTGGTCTTTTTCCAATGAATCCTATGGTTTGGGTTTTCAACTCCATGTTTGCAAGGCCAGATTTCTGCGATTTGATAAGACAGATACGGTCTTGATGTTCCGAAATGCGTTTATGAACAGATCTATCTGTCTATCCATAGTAAGACGATTTACAGGGGCATTGAACCTTGTACATGCCAGCTAGCATCAGAGGTGAGAGTTTGTCTTTAGGAGAAGGTAACAAGTTATGGATCTGGTTGATTGGTTTGTAGGTTTGTATTTCTTCATAATTTTTGAAAGACGTTCGGAGATACCTTTGACATAAGGTATGGGAATCCTATGGGCTTGTTCTTGTGCAGTCACTTCCCCACACATCAACCTAGACAAATTTTAAAAAGATATGACATACAGACTGCCTTCAAGCCATACCATAAATTACCTACCATGGGGTCTGTGCTATTTTGGACATACAAGAAGAGCTGCCAATATCTGTCTGGAGGAACATGTTCATTACTTGCACTACAGTCATTATGGAATAGCAGACCATGCTATGCCATGGATACAAATCACTGGATCCAATTAGGGAAAAGCTCCATTTTATTTATACAAGAACAGATACAAATTGGAGAGATTATTTCTAGAATCTGCCAGAGCATTAACCAAATTCAGCTGCACCACTTCCCATAAAACATGGGAGGCCCTGAGTGAGTTTCCATCCCTGCACTCATAGAGGACACTAGTTAGGATCTTGCCTTTCACACTCAGTGTTTTCCTATTAGTGTGTCAGCATGTACATTATTATTACACGACACCTCCAGGGAGTCCAAAGACTTATATTGTGGGAGAGCACAGTCTACTCTACTTTGTTAAATACATTCCACCCTCTCCACTACTACTTAATTCTCCTACTATGACACTACTACAATGTCAACTGCCCATCATTAACCACAACAGCATTTTTTGTCTGTAAATTGCTTTGTTCTGAAGGCCAATTTGTTTGTATGGCAGATGAAAAATCCAAGTTTCTGGAGGAAAAAAACCATGCTATCTCCATATGAGATCGGCTAACTCACCTTCAATTGAAAAAACCCATATAAGGATTCCGCTCATCACGACGAGAATCAAACACTAAAGATGCCTTGGTGATCAAAACACTGACATTGTAATTTATTAGCTAAATAAATTTAGTTAGTAATTATTATTCATAGACATGTTTTTAGAGGAGAAGCAGGTTTGATGTGTTGGCAGTTGTAGTGAAAAGGGATGTTGGCCTGTTATTGTTTTAGCAGGCTGAGCAGAAAGCAGGAATGATGTTTGCCAGTTCACTAGAGAGCAGTGAAGAGATTGGATGTATAGTTCACTATTCATCCATAGGCCATTAGCTGTGTAATCAGTGAGCTAATAAAGCTAAATGTGTTTTGCTTTGTGACAATTTTTATGATGTCTTGCAAGTTTGTATAAATTTCTTTAATTGACAGCTAGTGAAAGATGAATTATAGAAAAATAGCACTTGGAGATACTACATGCTATTTTGGGATATTCACGAGTACATTTCAGCTTCAATAATAAAATTCAAGATTTTGTTCAGAATGATTGATGATTAAATATGTAAGATAGTAAAAGTGTTTTGACTTTTTGAGATCCATATAGATCAATTTTAATAAAACATCTGAATAAGAAACATGTTTCAGCAACATTTTTTTTTTTTTGCTCATGTTTCTCAACTGCTTCAGCATTTTTTTATGATGAAAAATGAAAAGTGTAGTAGCTATAATTAGTTCTCTTCAAAGTTATTTTTGTCCCTGAGGCTCAAAAGATTTTTTGAAAGGCCACATCTAATGATACAATGTGACAAGGAGCACTTTTTTTGGACTTTAAAATAATGATATTACAAAGAAAATGTTTTTTTGTTTTTAAAAAAAATGGTCATATGAAGCAATGCGATTTGCAAATCTAAAAAATGATGCTGCAGTTATAACAAAATACAGCTTAGCATTGTATCTTGCAACTGATGCTTTCCACTGTTGATGAAAGGTATATCACCAGCCTATCCTGCAGGATATAATAAAATGTAAAGTTCACTAAATGGTTGTAATGCTGAAAGAATATTCAAGCCTCAGTCAAATCATTTGTATAGTACTATTTATCAAACTTCATATTTCAGGTGATTAAAGGGATATATATATATATATATATAGTAGTAATGAGAGATTTGCAGAATATGTGGCTTTAATTAATACATCAGTAAAGCACATAGGCAAATTCCCCTTGGAATCTACCCATGTGCTTGTGTGTGCACACATACATGCAATTTATTGTCATAACAGTTGTGAACTATGAACTTTTTGTATGGGATAATAGCTGGTGTTAAACATGTTGATGCATCATGAAAATTGCCATCCTGTCACTGCATATTTACTGTCTAGAGCAGTGGTTCTTAACCTGGACAGCAGTACCCCCCTCCCCCGGGAGTTTTCGGGAACTTTGCCATGAAAATGAAGAAGTTCCCAAAAATACAGATATCCAATTGCTTCACAATGAAATTAGATGGCTCTCAAATGAAAACCGTCTGTGACGCTTTAACGATCTCTACGATACTGTTTTGGAATTTCTTAATTCACGTGATGAGAACATGTGTAGTGTTCTAAAAAAGGAAAGGGCTGATATCAAATATCTTTCTGATATTTTCACCAAATTAAATGTGGTTAACATCAAATTGCAGGGAAGCAACATGAATCTTATTAAAGCAAAGGGAATTATAAATGTTAAAATATTAATTATAAATAACACAGTCCAACACAATTTTTGCTGACTTTTATATGAGACTTGTTTTTTACTGATTTGGGTGCGCTGATTTCAAATATCAAACCCATTTTTCTCTATCACGTCAGGTTTTTCCTTTGGCATTTTCTTTTTGCTAATTTGTAAGTTTTTGATAGTTTTCAGGAGGCATTTAGAGGATCAAAAAAAATCGATTTTTTAATATTATTTTCTGAAAGTATGTACCTTTAAAAATCTTCCTAACTTTTTATCAAGAAATTCGAAAAATTTCCGAAGATATAGCCTATTATTCAAAGCGGTGCGCAGATCAGAATCGGAGCGCTCACCGCTCTTGTTTGTTAGTAAACGAATAAATGCGTAAGAACCTGCAACATGCAATTAAGAAGACAAAAAAAAAACAGAGACTTTACTGAAATGTTATAAGCACTCATCATACTTTCAATCGATTAACGATTGACTGATTTCGATCGTTCTTTGTCCGCTATGACGCATATAGCATTCATTTGTTTTAGGCAGTTGTCATCGCCTACTTTTCATCACCTAAATGTATTAGATCGGCCTCTCTCGCATTCGAAGCGCCAGTACGTGCCGTTGCAGGTTCTTACACATTTATTCGTTTACTAACAAGCGAGAGCGGTGAGCGCTCCGATTCTGATCTGCGCACCTTTGAATAATAGGCTATATCTTCAGGAATTTTTCGAATTTCTTGACAAAAAGTTAGGAACAGATTTTTAAAAGTACATGCTTTCAGAAAATAATATTAAAAAATCGATTTTTTGATTCTCTAAATAGTACTGCCTCCTTAAAACTATCAAAAACTTACAAAGTAGCAAAAAGAAAATGCCATAGAGGAAAAACCTGACGTGATAGAGAAAAATGGGTTTGATATTTGAAATCAGCGCACCCAAATTAGTAAAAAAAACAAATGTCACATCATAATCAGCAGAAAAATTATTTTTGTAATCTCTGAAGATGTCTCTGTGACAGAGACGAAATATTGGAAGTATTAAAATTATTTTTAATCCTTTCTCAGTGCTGATAATTATTCCATTAAACCTCCAACATGAATTCTGCATAGCACTTAAGCCTCAACACATGGAATTATAAATGCTTTTATCTGCTAATTAACATTCTACAAACAGAGCATTGCAAGATGAGATTTTCAGTAGTTCCCAAGTTTATAAATAATAGATGATGATGATTTAATATTAGATACAGATTTGGATTGTATTGTTCCCATCTTCTGACACTGCAAGAAGATGATCAGATTCAAAGACTTTGATGAGCTTAAAATACTCAATTGGGTCATAAATCCATTTCCCTCTGATGCCACTTCTGTTCATCCAATTTTGTGTGAATAATTTACTGACTTAAAAAATGATTTTGAAGCTAAAGTACAATTTCAACAGTGTGGGTATGAAAGATTTTGGCCAAATAAGCAATACAAGTATCCTCAGCTTTGGAAAAAACTAAATTACTGCTTATTGCTTTTCCTCCTTCATATTTAATCGAGAAAGGATTCAGTGTCGTGTTCTGATTGTTAGCTAAGCAGCGAAATAAATTGCAAATAAGTGAAAGAGGAGACTTGAGACTTCATTCATTTGTTGGACATTGAACCTGATATTGAAAAATTAGCAGGATCTCATTAGGCTCAGCATAGCCATTAATGATTGGCTTATTAAATATAGTAAGTAATATCTTTTTTGAGTAAAAATTAATTTGTATCAGTCATTAATTTTTAATTATCAGTTCAAATATGCTGATGGTAATTTAGGTTTGCCTAATAATATATTATAATCATCTTATTGAGTCATTAACCTAGTGTAAAATTGAGCAGGGGCACCAGGTTATACAAATAGTTGAAAAGGGGATGCCAGGCAAAAAAAGGTTAAGAACCACTTGTCTAGAGTATGCTAAAAATGGGCTAAAAACTAATCCGTAGCAGTATCCTGTTGCTAGAGATAGCTTGATGTGAGAGACTGAAGTGTTAGATAATATGCAACCTAACAGATATGCTACAATCAGTGAGCAGCAATGCATACAAGAGTTATCTGCAAAAAATGCATATCAGAAAACAGTGCATTAGATCCTGTCTCGGATGAGGTCTAGCAGATTACGTTACTAAGTTCGATTGCTATCATATAAACAGATCTGAGGAGTAGAAAAAAGTTGCTTGGTTCTATGAATCTCAATCCAGTTATTATTATGCTGACAGCAGCATTAATCATTATTGTATGGGTATTACCAGTCAGCTGATCATTTTTCCCAGAAATATAGCATATAGATCTTTCCTCTGATCTCACTTTATAATGAGCTTTTACTGTCAAAGTCTTGATGCAACAAAATAGATATCCAAATAATCATTGATAATTCCAGGCCTTTTAGTTTTGTGATCTCCACTTAAAAAAGAGTTCCGATTCCATATAGTTCAGTAATTCCTAAGTGGGTTGGTAAGATTTTGAAAAAAGTTTTGGCTGGTCTGCACCTTTGTGCCTTACAATAGACAGATTTTTTTTGTTGCTATGAAGAACAGGCTGCTGTCCCCTCTTTAAAAGGATTAGTGAACATCAAAACTATGTTTAATATTATCTGACTATCTGTCTACATATGGTCATTTGGATTGACATAAATCTGTCCAAGGAGAGTTCCAAGTACATCGTCATAATCAGAATAATGATTTATCAATTCCAAAAAGTGAGAAATTCTGATCCTAAGTATTTATTTTATTTTTTAGTAAATATATATTATTCCTTAATGAATTTCATACGTTAAGCTTATTATCTCCTGTGTAATTCTTGAACAGTTTCGCTTTTTTTTTTTGTTGTATACATTTTCTCTAACATGCAGCATCTGCTCTGAACAGTTAGCCAATTTTATGCATTCTTATTTTAAACTAGCATGAAAATGGATTCTGTTTCACTGAAGTTATTCTCTCAGAAATATCTGATGTTTGAGCTATCAGTTACCTTTTATCATATTTCTATACAAAAAGGTTCCTTATTCTATGTTTGATCTGTATACAATGGTTGTATGATTATCTATTCCTTGGTTAGCACATTTTGGAATACTTTTGTCATTAAAAACTGGCATTCATACCAAGCTCCATTCTCTGGATGTCAATGAGGCAATAGAACTGGATGGGATTTCACCATGTCTTTTAAGAGAATGTGCTAAGGAACTGACAGCATAACATACATTTTGAAGAGTGGATTGAACATCACGTGAAGGTTATATTTATTTATGTAATCTTTTCAAATGTACCTGAGATATAGGGAATAGGAACAGTTGTGCTTTGGTCTTGTGTGTGTGTGTTGGGGGGTGGGGGTTATGTTATATATCTGTGACAAGAGCTTTGTCATTAGAACAAAACAACCTGCCTCTACAAGTTAGGTTTCTTTTAAGGATACAATACTTGTTGGACTGGATGATGGTGTGATTGTTTATGTCAGTATATTCCAACATATATTCACTTTCTATAAACAGAAAATGATAGTGAACTATATGAAAGATGACCCATGCATATCAATACACTAGTCTTTCAAGTGGTTAGGGCAGACTTATTATTTTTCTGTTGCAAAGTGTATTTTTAAGGTATTGGGAGTTTAAATACTATTCATCTGTGAGTAACAATGTATCCATGTATCTGATTCGTGAGACCAAACACAAACACATCATCTGCACAGTTATGTCACAAGAGCTTTATTTTCTAAATGTATAGAGAAATCAATAAGGTATCAATATAGTCAAATCAATGTATAGAGAAAAGAGAGAGAGAGAGAGATGAGCGAACTTTTTCAATTTCCATCTATTTGTTTGCAAATTTTTCTTTATTATATAAATTAATGAAAAGACAAAATGCTGTATATTGTAAATTTGAATAATTCAAATGTCTTGAAAGAAGGGGACTTTATAAAATCAAAGGGATCTGTTAGTGATACATAGGTAAATAGAGAAGTAACATCAGAATTACTTGTGATGTCGAATTTTTAAAGATGTGTTTTTTTTTAATATAGATCTGAAAATGAATAGAATTTTTTTTTATATATATATATATAAAGGAGCAGGGGATTACGTACAAGTGATTTGATATTTGACAAGTGAGACTGTCTTTACAATTACTTTGTTGTTGTTATGTGCTATCCAGTCATTTTCGACTCTTGGTGATCTTGTGAACAAACTCTCTATCCCACCCAGCTTCTTGTCTTTTCTTTCAGCAATTGTAAGTTCAATTTGGTAAGTTCCTTTCTGTTGTCTATTCAACTCTTTTGCATTCTTTCTCTCCTGCTCATGCCTTTAATCTTCCCCAATGATTTATCTGCTCGCATAATATGTCCAAAGTACATTAACTTCTGTTTAGCAATCCTTGTTTACAAGGATACGCATTCTGTCTTTAAACTCTCTAACACCTTCTTAGTCATTCTTGTAGTCCATAGTATTCTTAATAGTCTCCATACTCATAATGCAAATGAATCAATTCATTTTCTGTCTTTCTTCTTAATAATCCAGCTTTCAATTCCATACGCTCCTATTGGAAATTTCCTTGCTTTGACAATTCTTTCGTGGCCTTACTCACACCCCTATCTTTCATAATTTTTAACATAGCTTTTTTTTCCCATGACTATCCTTTTAATTTCATCTTCACATTTGCCATCATTTCCTATACTAGACTCCAGTAAATCATAACTTTCAATGATCTCTATTCAACTATCACTTTAAGGGTACTAATACCTTTACACAAGGTGATTCATACAGAACCTAATCAAAATTCTGTTATAGACCAGAAATGGTTGCATGAATTCTTCTTAAGTACTTGTGTGAATTGCAGAGAACTTCATCCCAAGCCATTCAATTTAAGATATGGTAAGTCTTTTGAAAGTCTGATCAGTTTCTATTCATTCGTTTAGAATGAATGAAAACTGCAAACTAGAATGAAACATTGGGTTCATACAAATCACCTTGTAGTTTATTTATAAATTTGTGGTGTCCTATCATAAATTTGTATATGATTTCTTTTGGTTGAGAGGTAACTTTTTTTTCAGTAATGTAAATTTTTATTTTTTATTTCTACTTATATAAGCAGGGATTGGGAGGTTATTCCTCTGTATAAGACTTTGATATGACCACATCTGGACTAATGTGCACTGATCATTACCTGGGATGCTTCAAGTAATTTATTTATTCGTGTGGGGTTCCCCCTGTTCCTCGACCGCCCCCTAGGATTGGTTGAGCCCTCCTAATGAGGGATTAAGTCCAGATGTAACTAGTTAAAATCCAGTATGTAATCCCTGTGAGGAGAGACTGAAGACTTGTGGTTTACAAAATTTGGTTGATAACGATTATTATCCCAAGACCTTGTGGAGTCAAAGACTCACCTAGGAGGTCCTTTTGTCTCACACACACACACACACACACACAGTTCATCATACCGTGCCTTAAACACACTCAAATTCTCTGCAGACAGCACACTCTCAGGCAAGGCAATTCAATCATTCACAACTCTATATGCAAAAAACCTGCTTCTCACTCCCCTGCTCACACCCTCCTTATAGAACTTCCAGGGATGTCCTCCGGTTCTCCCACCATTTGGTGTAAAACCTCTCCAACATTGATCCTATAACAACCCCTTACTAACTTGTAGGTCCCTATCATATCATCCCTCTTCCTCCTATCCACTAGACTCTGTAAATTGCATCTTTTCAACCTTTCCTCATATTCGACATTCATCAGAAACTGATCTTTCTGATCAGTTTCTGATGAGAAACTACTTCTGGAGCCTTTCCAACATCTTTTCGTCCTTTTGAAAACCAGGTGACCAAATTTGTGCACAGAAATTCATGTGTGGCCTAATCAAAGCCTTCTAAGAATCTTCTACAAGTCAGTGTCCTCCACGTCATTCCCAGAATTCTTTGGGTTTTCCTCACAATTTTGGCAATGTGTCCCCTAAATTTCAGATCCCTATCCACTATCATCCCAAGATCTCTAATTTCCTCCACCTCTAACAATATATCCCCACCAAGCATAAATTCTACATCCCATCTTTGTTTCCCAAATTTTAAAACCTTACATTTTTCAACACTGAACTTGCATCCCCATTTTCATGTCCATTCACTCAATTTATGTAAGGCCACAATATCTTCTCTACTCTTCATAGTTCATCTCAACTTTGCATCATCTGCAAACAACTGAATATTCCCATCCAAATCTTTGCCAATATCATTAACATATTGGTTAAACAGCAATGGTTCTAAATATACCCCTGGGGCACAACACTAGTTACTTTCCTCTTTCTGGATATAGCTCCCCCATACACAACTTGCTGATACCTATCAGATAGGCAGTCTCCGATCCAATGCACTAATATAATATCCAACCCCATCTGCTCTAGTTTAACTATTAACTTATCATGCAGTAATCTATCAAAAGCCTTTGCAAAATTTAAGTATACTACTGTGTATCCCTCTCCTCTGTCCTAGGAAGCCATCACCTTATTGTAATAAGTAAGTAGATTACTAAACCATAACCTCCCTTTAGCAAAATCGATGCTGTCCATCAAAGATAATACTATTGTTGTCAACCCACTTCCAGATCCTAGTTCTCACTAGCTTCTCCAACAACTTAACCACAACACCTGACACACAGATAGGCCTATAATTTGATGTCTGTGTTCTATCACCTCCCTTATGAAGCAGCACGATCTTCCACTCCTTTGGAACTCGACCCAGTGCAAGACTCATATTAAAAAAATATGTCAAGACAGATGTCAACTCCCTGGCACATTCCTTCAGAATACATGGTGATATATTATCAAGTCCCACAGCCTTATTAACATCAAGTTTGCTCAATTCCCCCATACACCTCTTGCTCACTTACAGTCAATCTCTCCTCCCCATCATCAACTGCTCTCAATGTCTCCATGATGTCACATTCACAAAAATGAAAGACCTTCATGAACTTCTGGAGTACTTGTCCTTATACCATGTTCTCCAATCAATGTCATCTTTCCACAATCATTCTTTTATTTTTTTTGTCGGCTACATATTGAAAGAACTCTTTAGTATTATTTTTGGCTTCATTAGCTAACTGCTGCTCATACTTCACTTTTGCTACCCTTACCAACCAAGTCACCCTCCTTGCCTGGTCTTTGTAATCCTCATGGAATTGGTTATTACCACTTCTCTTATGCTGCCTCCATAATACGTTTTTTCTCCATATCGCATGGTTAATCTCTTCATTCATCCATTTCATACCTACCTTACTTAACCTTCTGATCCTTGGAATGCATTCAGACATTGCTTTTACTAGATAGATCTTGAATATCCCAAAGCTGCGTCTCTTTTTCAACTAACTCCTCATTCCATGCTACAACTGCATGCTGTCTTCTGAGCTCTTCATAATCACTAGCCTTGTAGTTCCACATATACTCTTTTTTCACAGAGGTCTTCACACTGTTGGCAACTACCCAGGTAATCACTTCATGGTCAGTCTCATCAACTGGAAGGTGATTTGACATCTCATTTATAATTACATCCTCTGATAAGATGATCAAATCCAAGATCCTCAATCCTCATGTGCCCTCTGTTACATACTGTCTGAGGTAGTTGTCCCTCAGGAAACTCATTTTCTTTACTTCCAGTTGCTATCTCATCATCCCAGTCTATATTATTATTATACGGACACCTCCATTGAGTCTGAAGATTCATCGTGGAAGACCCAATCTATCATACATCTCCTTGAACTCATTAACAGAAAAAGCACTCACAATGATTCTGGCAACTCATTCACCACTCTTCAACTAAAAAAATCTAGCCTTCACACTCCTACTAACCACACCTTTATTCAACTTCCAGGGATGACCCCTTGTTCTGGTCCCACTAGCCAAGTGCTGAAACATTTCCCCCTGCATCTATCCTATAAAATCCTTTAAGGAACTTAAATGTTTCTATCATATCCCCTCTTTTTCCTATAAACTAATTTCTGCAATCCACACACACTTCAATCTATCCTCATACAGAACATTCCACAGGCCACTTACCATCTTGGTCACTCCCCTCTGAATCCTCTCCACTGCTTCCTCATCCCCAAGAAACATAGGGATGAGGAAGTTTCCAGACTTGAGCATAGTAATTGAGATGTGGGCATATCAAGGCCTTATAAAGAGGAATTACAACTTCCTTATCTCTACCTGTTTCATGTGTTCTTCACTAGCCAAGTAATCTTATGGGCTAAATTAGCAATGTGACCTCTAAACCTTAGCTCTCTGTCTGCCACACCCCTAAATCTCTAGCTTCATCTATTTCCTGGAGTACAGTGCCATCAATGTGATACACAGCTTGTAATCTATTTATCCCAAAATGCATAACTTTACATTTCTTGACATTTAACTGACACTCATTAACTTTTGCCCATACTGACAGCCTATTTAAATTGTCCTGCAAGCTCTCCAAATCGCCTTGATTAACTATTACTCTACCTAATTTTGGATCATCAGCAAACAATTGAATGTTCCCTTTCAGGTTATTTCCTATATCATTTATGTACAAAGTAAACAGCAAATGGTCCAAGTGCTGAACCTTGCTGGACAGCACTAATCACTTGTTTCCATCTTGATCTTCCCTTCTATATACCATTTTCTGATATCTATCTAGCAGCCACCCTCTTATCCACTTAACCAGTGTCATATCCATTCCCATTTGTTCTAATTTGTGTAACAGTGTTCCATGTGGTTTTCTGTCAAAACACCTTTGCAAAATCCAACAAAATCATAGTGTAGCCATTTCCTTTATCCAATTCAGCTGTTACTCTATTATAAAAAGTTAGTAAATTACTAAGGCAGACCTTTCACAAAACTATGTTGACCTTCATACAGTATCATACTCTTATCTACCCATTCTTGAATTCTCTTTTTTTTAGCAATTTTTCTAGTACTTTTACCACCATGCCTGAGGTATTAATTGGTCTATAATTTGCTACTTTAGTCTTAGAACTTCCCTTATGCAAAGGAATAATTTTGCCCTCTTTCCACTCCCTTGGAACTCCACCAGAGCTGAGACTTATATTAAACAGCTTACTCAAAGGCAATGCCATTTCCCTTGCACATTCTCGAAAAAACCCGAGCTGATATCCCATCTAATCACACAGTTGTATTTACATCGAGATTCTGCAATATCCTAAGAACCTCCAATTTATCCGCCTCTGTTCCCACATTAGTGTCTGCCACATAGATTAAAGCAATAATCTCACTAGGGAGATATATGCTTGCAAAGTGTTCACTCAGTAACTCAACTATTTTATCTGCTTCTGTCTACTTGTGACCATCATTACTTATTAAGGTTAATCTTCCATAGTCATTCTTCCTCTTACTTGCCACATAATGAAAGAACTATTTGGGATTTCCTTTAGCCTCCTAAGTTGAATTCTTCTCATAATCAGATTTTGCCTTCCTTGCCATGTTGGTCATCTTTTTTTTTTGCCTGAGCCTTGTATTGTTCATGAGTTTGCTGGTCACCTTTCTGTTTATACCCTCCACAGCATTTTCTTCTTCTGCAGCTCATGCTTAATGATATTACTCATCCATTTAACTCCTACCTGATTAACTCTCCTTACCCTAGGTATATAATTTAATACTGCTCTCTCTACATGACCCTTAACTATATCTCATGGACTACTAACCTCCTTGTACTGCAGTGCTTTAGACCATGGCACAGATTTAAGCTTTTTCTTTGGCATATCATAATCACCTGCTTGTAGTTCCACAAATACTCCTTCTTGATAGAATATTCCTCATGTTTTACAATCTCCCAAGTCAAGACTTCATGGTCACGTTCACCTATTGGAGGCAGTGTTGTCACCTTGATTATGGATAGCTCTTCTGGTCCTCTGACGTGGACCAATACTCTCCCACCCCTAGTCCCCTCCATCACATGCTGCCTTAAGTGATTATTTCTCAGCAGGTGTATAAATTCTATTTCCTTTCTGCCATGTGATCTTTCTTCTTTCTAGTCTATATCTCCCTAGTTGAAGTTCCCATAATCAGGGGCACACCAAGGGTATTTGCCGCCCGGGTGCAAACTTTTATTGGCTGCCCCTAATACTGCATTGTATAATCCAAATTAGATATTAGCTACATCAAATGCCGCCCGGGTGCGGTGCACCCTCGAGTTGGTGCGGCCCTGCCCATAATAATCACTTGACCTGTATTCATTGTACTAATTTGATGATGATGCATGTCATTCAGATCATTTGTGGAACTTCCTGGCCAACAGCAACAACCAACTGTATATTTTGTCTTATTGGTCTTAATCTCACAACATTGTTTCAAATGAAAAGCCACCCTCCCGCCTGTCTCCTATTCTTTTTGGTTGCAATTCATCAACTATTATCAGCAGTACCCCCCCCCCCCCCCAAATCCTATCTTCTCTGAAAATACTAAACCTTTCACATTCAATCCCTGTAACTACATCATATGCTGTTAGCCGAGTCTCACTAATGCCTATAATGTTTGGCAAGGTTGCACTAACCAATGCCAAAAACTTCTCCCTGATACTTCTGGCATTTGTATATAGAAACAGCAACATCCTTTTATTCTCCCACCCACCTATCAATGCCTGCCTCCTCAGTTCGCCTCTATCATAGCATGGTAGGAGACTTACAATCTTCACCTTCTCGCTCTTCAGGTTTTGCCTCTTCTAACAACTCCTTTCCATCCTCTCTCATAGAGGATGGAAAGGTCTTGCCTCTCAAATCATTGGTACCAACCAAGATGATCATTTCCTTCGACATACCTTTTTTGCATCCAGATGGCATGGCTAATATTGTGAATTTCTGCTCTCGGTAAACATGATTTTGTCATACTTTCGTTAAGTACTCCCCTGATAATTGAGTCTCCATACATAATTTTCTCCTTAACTTGTTTTTCTTGTTCGTTTGGTTGTTCCTTATTATTCTTTCAGATCATCTGCTATGGCAATATCTGAAAGATATTGCCATAGTTAAAATCACCCATAATAATCACCCTTTTCTTATTTGCTTGGCTAATTTGATTATACATTTCATAGTCACTACCATCCACATTACCAGGTCTATAACAACATCCAACTAAGTATTTTATTCTGTTCATCTCTATCTCACACCATACTGCCTCAAAACCACTGGCACTATTTCCTTCTTGCATCTCTAGTTTGTATGGACATAGTTCTCGTGGAAAGGCTTAGACGTTGGTTATGCATTTTCACTATATAATTAAAGGAAATTACAACGTACAATAGAATATACATTAAAATAAATTTTAATACACTTCCAATATTTTGTCAATGTCATGTTGCCATTATCACAGGAACTTAAGTACAAGACACATGCACGCAGGCACAACAAACAGTAAGTGAGGAAGAAGTAGGAAGCTAATTATTTCTCCTAAAGTCCTGATGGTCCCAAAGTCCTCTAGCGGGCAATGTTGGTATTCTTGGGCTGAAGGTCTTCTGATGTAGGTTTCCCAAACTTGAGGAAGTCTCATGCAGCCAAATTTGTTGAGGTTAGGATCGTTTCTTAGGGCTGAAGCTGATTCCATGAAAAGCCTTTCATATCTGTATTTGCTACAGTGTATTATCCTGGCTTTCTTCCACCGTATTCTATGGCAGGTATCCAGAGCATGGTCAGCACGACCAGAGTGGCTGTATTGATGAAACCGGATGTAGTTCTTGTGTTCTGAAATTCTGATATTTGCTGTCCTGCCTATTGAAATATCAGAATTGTTTGGCCAAAGTAGGACAGCTTACAACTGCAAGGGACCTGGTATACACCAGGTAGGTCTAGGGGGGAAGGTTGGTCTTTAGTAGAGCGGATAAGGGATGCCAATTTTTTATATGGTCTGTAACATTGAAGTTATGTTTTTTAGGATTTTTGTGATTTTTCCCGAGGTGCCTCGGATATAGGGTATGGTGATGGATTTAGAGTAATCCTTGTTGTGAGGGGTTGTGGTTTACTGGTTTCAATAATATTTGGATTTTTTTGGGGGGATAGTCATTGGCTGAGAAAGTGTTGAGAATGTGGTTTAGTTCTGTGGTTAGGGCACTGTCATTCGAGCAGATAAGTTTAGCCCTGTTGTGTAGTGTCTTAATGACTCCATATTGTTGTGAGGAGGGGTGGTGGGATTGTTGGTGAATGTATCTGCCTGTATGGGTGGGTTTTCTATATATTGAGAAAACCAAGGTTCCATCAGGCTGGCGGGTAACTAGTGTGTCTAACAACCAACACCCCAGAATCAAATTCACCCTGGAAGAAGAAGAAAAACAACTGCATTCCTTTCTTAGACACACTAGTCACCCGCCAGCCTGATGGAACCTTGGTTTTCTCAGTATATAGAAAACCCACCCATACAGGCAGATACATTCACCAACAATCCCACCACCCCTCCTCACAACAATATGGAGTCATTAAGACACTACACAACAGGCTAAACTTATCTGCTCGAATGACAATGCCCTAACCACAGAACTAAACCACATTCTCAACACTTTCTCAGCCAATGGCTATTTCCCCCCCCCCCCCAAAAAAATCCAAAAATTATTGAAACCAGTAAACCCCCCCCCCCCTTCACAACAAGGATTACTCTAAATCCATCACCATACCCTTTATCCGAGGCACCTCGGAAAAAATCACAAAAATCCTAAAAAACATAACTTAACTTCATGTTACAGACCATATAAAAAATTGGCATCCCTTATCCGCTCTACTAAAGACCAACCTTTCCCCCTAGACCTACCTGGTGTATACCAGGTCCCTTGCAGTTGTAAGCTGTCCTACTTTGGCCAAACAATTCTGATATTTCAATAGGCAGGACAGCAAATATCAGAATTTCAGAACACAAGGACTACATCCGGTTTCATCAATACAGCCACTCTGGTCTTGCTGGCCATGCTCTGGATACCTGCCATACAATACGGTGGAAGAAAGCCAGGATAATACACCGTAGCAAATACAGATATGAAAGGCTTTTCATGGAATCAGCTTCAGCCCTAAGAAATGATCCTAACCTCAACAAATTTGGCTGCATGAGACTTCCTCAAATTTGGGAAACCTACATCAGAAGACCTTCAGCCCAATCGCCCAAGAATACCAACATTGCCTGCTAGAGGACACCATCAGGACTTTAGGAGAAATAATTAGCTTCCTACTTCTTCCTCACTTACTGTTTGTTGTGCCTGCGTGCACGTGTCTTGTACTTAAGTTCTTGAAAATGGCAATGTGACGTTGCCGAAATATAGAAATATATTAAAATTTAATTTAATGTATATCCTAGTATGTTGTAATTTCCTTAAATTATATAGTGAAAATGTATGGACATAACTCTTTCTCTATCAATAGCACTCCCCCCCCCTCCCTTTTTACCCTTTCTATCCTCATGAAACACACTATACCCTTCCATCTCTATTCCTGTCAGGATGTTGTCCTCATCCAACCATGTCTCACTTATTCCAACAATTTTTGGATGAACAGACTCAATTAATGCAACCATTTTATTTGCCTTCTTTCTTACACTTCTAGCACATTTGTATACAAACACAGCAGCTTATTCCTGGATCTATAGCTAGTACCACTGACACCGCTTATTTGACATGACTTCTCTATGCTTAACTTGAACCATTTCTTTTCTCTTTATTCATCTTCGAATCGTCTTCAGATCACTGTTTTCCCTTGTTCCCAGGTCATCTCCTTCCTTTTTTTTCATCCTGGCCTCCCTGTCTGTCTTGCACACCTGTTCTCTCATTCTCTATACTCATGCCGCTCACTTCTTCATTCACAACCACCTCTTCAATCTCTCTTGTCTTACTCTCTCATTCTTCCACATGAAATTCTAGATGGAATAAGTTAGAAATATATATGTTACTGAAGGGGAGAAAACAAGGAGTTTCTCTGTGGAAGCTGTGTAAGAGTGTAGATGACTAGATTTGTTACTTGGAGAGTACTGACAGAATGGCTGCGAGAGAGAGAGAGAGAGTATGCTGTGTTAGGGAATGAGTTTAAGACGAGGTATATGATGGGCATTGTGTGAATAATGATTTATGTGGAAGTGCCACAAGAAGCCTTGGAAATGGGACTAATAATAATAATAATAAGACTTTGTAAACAGATGAACAGCAAGCTGGATTTTAGGCCATTTTTATCTTATGACAAATAGTTGAGAAACTACTATTATTATTGGCACCTACATGGAGTCAGATGACTCATCATGGGAGGTCCACACTAGCTATTATTCACACAATATCTATCATATCACTCCTTAAATTCATTCACTCATTGCCAGAGCATTCACAGCTATCTTTGGCAATCCATTCCATTCACCACTCTCTGAGCAAAAAAATCTATTCCTAATGACCCCTAATAACCACACTCATACACACTTCCAGGGATGTGTGACTCTGGTTGTCTCCCTACTTTTGTCATTTATGGAAAAATCTTATAGAACCCCTTTAGTAATTTATAAATTTCTATCATGTCTCCCCCTCTCTTCAACTAAACTTTGCAACTCACACACTTACAACCTATCCACATAGGGAATATTCCACACGCCTGCTTGATCACTTGTCTCTAGATCCCCTTTGCTGTCTGCTCATCCCATGAGACAAAGGTGACTAAATCTTCTGTGTAGTACTGTGCACAGATTTATTTAAATCATCCTGAAGATCTCTATATCACCTTTATTAGCTATTCCTCCCCCCCCCAGCACATCATCAACAAGCAACAAATACTTTATTGCTTAAATCATTTCCTATATCATTAATATGCAAATTAAACAGTAGTGGTCCTAGTATATAGAGCCCTGAGGAACTGCCCCCATTCTCCTGGAAGTAGTCAAGATGCAACATCATCATCATAGTCTTACTTATAAAGAGGGATAATAACCTCCCTGTCTCAACTTGTCAATGGGTTTTTCAACATCCAAATAATCCTTTAAGCTATTTCATCAACTTCTACAATATGTCCTCTGAACTTCAACTCTCCATTCACCATCACCCCAAAATCTCTAGCTTCATTAATTTCTTCGATCCAGTATGTAATCTTTTCATCCTGAAGTGAATAACCTTGCATCTTGTCACATTAAAATGACAACCATTACCATTTGTTCACACTGTCAATTTATTTAAATCATCCTGCAGATCTGTCACCTTTATTATGATGTCCTCTCTTATTTTGCATCATCACCAAACAACTGAATACTTGTTCTTAAATAATTTCCTAATATTCAAATTAAACATGACCCATGTACAGGGCCCTGAGCCATGCCACTAGATACCCCGATAACTATTATTATTATATAGGTATCTCCACAGTCCTGAGACTCTGCTCCACCATTCTATTCTGGATTCTACTCTCTCTACTCCAGAGAGTAGTATATTGTCTACATAAAACTTATGTAATAGTTTTCCATTCACTATTTTGTTAAATGCCTTTTCAAAATCTAGCAGTATCATGGTATAGATTTCTTTATCTAACTGAGCTGTCATTCTATTATAAAATGTGAGTTAATTACTAAGGCAGGACCTACCTTTCACATGGCCATGCAGACATTCCTATTTACCCATGTCTGAATTCTATATTTAACCAATGTTTCCCATACCTTAACCACTACTCCTGAGATATTAAAAGGTCTGTAATTTCCTACATCTGTTTTCAAGCCTCCTTTATATAATAGAACTATCTTACCTTCTTTCTATTCTTGGAACTTTGTCAGAGCTGAGACTCAAATTAAACGGCTTGGGGTCAGAGATACTGTGCTAGTTCTCTTATGCATTCTCATAGCAAACAGGCCAACATGCCATCCAATCCCACAGCTGTATTCGCATTGATTTTTCTTAATATGCTGAACACCTCAAGTTGGTCTATTTCGATTCTCACATCAGGATGATACACCCACCTGGATGATATTCCTTCGCAAAATAATCACTTAGCATCATAACTATTTCTTCTGCTTCTGACACTTTCCCATCATCGGCACCATTTAAAGTTCTTAGTTAATTTCCTCTCATAATCTGATTTAGCCCCACAATGCCAACTCTGGTTTACATAAATTGGCATTGTGGGGTTAGGATAATGATTGTCACTTCAGTTTGAAAAGGTTATATCCTGTGTATCACATTGATGGTACTGGATTGCAGTGACTTCAGGAATAATGGTGGAAAGGGAGTTGAAGTTTAGAGGGCATATTGCAAAAGTTAGTAAAACAGCTTGAAGAATTACTTGTATATTGAAAAACATGGTAGCAAGTAAAGCTAGAGAGATTATTATACCTCTTTTTAAGGCTATGATTTGACTGCTGTGTACAGATTTGGTCGCTTGGGTTTTTTGGGGGTAGAGAGGATTCAGAGACAAGTGACCAAGCTGGTGATAGGCCTTTGGAATGCTCTCTATGAGGATAGGTTGAAGGTGTGTGGGTTGCAAAGTGTTTAATTAATAGGTGAAAAGAGGGGAAATGATAGAAACTTATAAGATATTAAAGGGGGTTAATAAGATTTTCACAAAGGAAATTTTTCAGTATATAGACAAATAGAGAACTAGGGGCTATTGTGTAAGTATAGTAAGAAAGGGTGTGAGGATTAGATTTCTTGCATGAAGAGTGGTGAATGAATAGAATGCTAGAATTAGTTGTGATTGCCCTGGCAGTGAATGAGTTTAAGGTGAGGTATGCCAGGTTTTGTGTGTATAAAAGTTAGTCTCTCATGATGAATCTCAGGACTCTGTGGAGATACCCACATAAAAATAATAATAGTTATCGGGTCATCAAAAAAAGTAATGTTTTTTATACTGTACTTGTTCAAACGTGTCTCAGCTTGTCTAAACATGAATTTTTAAAGCTTTATAAGTACTGCTAAGCTGAGGCGGCTTCATTCAAGGAATTCTACCTTGCAAGAACATCATATGCAAGTTATTGTTTAAATAACCCTTTTTTACTATGAAGGTCAGTGAAGAACACATCATGCTTTATGAGTTTAATAAAAGGCAACAATACTGCTAACACTAAAAAAATGTGCAATGTATGGTGATAATGTTTGAATGTGCCAGCGATGGCTCCAAAAATTTCGACAAGGGAACTTTAGCTTGATTGACTTCCCTCGTTCTGGGTGACCTGTCTCTCTTAATAACGATATGCTGGAAGCCACTATTGCAAGAAATGCCAACGCATCTGTTGAAGATTGTAGCAAAAGATCTTAATTCATTGTCATCGAACATCCATCACCATTTATTATATCAATATTACTATTACCACCCCAAGACCTCGTGGAGTCAAAGACTCATCTGGGAGGTCCTTTTATCACATACACACAGCTCATCATACTTTAAATACATTCAAACTCTTTGCAGACACCACATTCTCAGGCAAGGCATTCCAATCATTCACAACTCTGCACGAAAAAAACCTGCCTCTCACTCCCCTACTCGCACCATCTTTATACAGTTTCCAGGGATGACCTCTGGTTCTCCCCTGATCTCCCACTATTCTCTGTAAAACTTCTCCAGCATTGATCCTATAACAACCTCTTACCAACTTGTATGTCCACCAGACCCTGCAAATTACATCTTCTCAATCTTTCCTCATACTCGACATTCCAGAAGTCAGAAACTACCTTAGTCAGTCTCCTTTGGACCCTTTCCAACATCTCTTCATCCTTCTGAAAACCCGGTGACGAAATCTGGGCACAATAGTCCATGTGTGGCGTAATCAAAGCCTTATACAACGGAACAAGAATCTCCCTACTTCTATACATCAGTGTCCTCTGCATCATTCCCAGAAGCCTTTTGTGTTGTCTTCACAATTTTGACGATGTGTCCCCTAAATTTTAGATCCTTATCCACTATCACCCCCAGATCTCTTATTTCCTCTACCTCCAACAATATATTCTCACCAAGCATAAATTCTGCATCCCATCTTTGTTTTCCAAATTTTAAAACCTTACATTTTGCAACATTGAACTCACATCCCCATTTCCGTGCCCAATCACTCAATCTATTCAAGTCTTCCTGTAAGGCCACAACATCTTCACTGCACTTCATGATTCATCCCAACTTTGCATCATCTGCAAACAATTGAATATCTCCATCCAAATCATCACCTATATCATTAATATACAAGTTAAACAGCAATGGACCTAAAACAGATCCCTGAGGCACTCTCTACTAGTGACTTTCCTTTTCCTGGATATTGTTCCCCCATACACAACTTGTTCATACCTATCAGATAGCCAGTCTCCAATCCAATGCACCAATCTAATATCCAACCCCATCTGCTCTAGTTTGACTGTCAACCTATCATGAGGTACTCTATCAAAAGCCTTTGCGAAATCCAAGTATATTACTATGTATCCTTTTCCTCTGTCCAAGGAAGCAGTCACTTTATTGTAATAAGTAAGTAGATTACTAAAACATGACCTCCCTTTAGCAAATCCATGCTGTCCATCAAAGATAATACCATTGTTATCAACCCAACTCTGGATCCTTGTTCTCACAAGCTTCTCCAACAACTTAACCACAACACCTGACACACAGATAGGCCTATAGTTTGATGCTCGAGTTCGATCACCTCCTTTATGAAGTGGCACAATCTTGCCCTCCTTCCACTCCTTAGGAACTTGACCGAGTGCAAGACTCATATTAAAAAATATGTCAAGGCAGATGTCAACTCCCTGGCACATTCTTTCAGAATACGTGGTGATATATTATCAAGTCCCACAACCTTATTAACATCTAGTTTACTCAACTCCCCATACACCTCTTGCTCACCTACAGTCGGTCTCTCCTCCCCATCATCAACTGCTCTCAATCCCTTCACGAAGTCACATTCACAAGATTGAAAGATCTTTATGAACTGCTCATTAAGTATCTCTACCACACATTCTGCATCAGCTGTCTTTATACCATTTTCTCCAATCAATGTCATCCTTCCATGATTATTCTTTCTTTTGCTGGCTACATATCGAAAGAACTCCTTAGGATTCTTTTTGGCTTCATTAGCCAACTGCTGTTCATACCTCTCTTTAGCTACCCTCACCAACCAAGTCACTCTCCTTGCTTGGTCTTTGTAGACCTCATGGAATTGGTTATTTCCACTTCTCTTATGCTGCCTCCACAATGCCCTTTTTCTCTGTATCGCATGCTTAATCTCTTTATTCATCCATCTCATACCCACCTTATTTAACCTTCTCACCCTTGGAATACATTTAGACATTAAATCTACTAAACAGTTTTTGAAAATCCCCCCAAGCTGCATTGATCTCTTTTCCAGCTAACTCTTCATCCCACGCTACACCCGCAAGCTGTCTCCTGAGCTCTTCATAATCACCCCCCTTGTAGTTCCACATATACCTTTTTCTCACAGAGGTCCTCGCACTGCTGGCAACCACCCAGGTAATCACCTTATGGTCACTCTCACCAATTGGTGGATGATTTGACACCTCATTTACAATTACATCCTCTGATGAGATGACCAAATCCAAGACCCTCAAATCCTCGTGTGCCCTCTGTTACATACTGTCTGAGGTAGTTATCCCTCAAAAACTCAAGAAACTCATTTTCTTTACTTTCACTTGCTATATCATCATTCCAGTCTATATTGCCATAATTAAAATCACCCATAATGATCACCCTTTTCTTATTTACTTGGCTAATTTGATTGTACATTTCATTATCACCACTATCCACATTACCTGGTCTATAACAACATCCCACCAAGTATTTGATTCTATTCACCTCTATCTCACACCATACTGCCTCAAAACCACTGGCACTATTTCCCTCTTGCATCTCCACTTTATATGGACATAACTCTTTCCCTATCATCAATAGCACTCCCTCTCTCTTTTTACCACCTCTGTCCTCACGAAACACATCATACCCTTCCATCTCTATTCCTGTCAGGATGTCATCCTCTTCCAACCATGTCTCACTTATTCCGACAATTTTTGGGTGAACAGAAGCAATTAGTGCAACCATCTCATCTGCCTTCTTTCGTATACTTCTAGCATTTGTATACAAACACAACAGCTCATTTCTGGATCTACAGCTAGTTCCACTGATACTACCACTCACTCGATTTGATCTCCCCATGCTTGACTGGGGCCATTTCCCTTTCTGCTTCTTCATTTTAAAACCCTTTTCAATTCCAACTGTTTCCTCTTGATCCCTGAATTTGCAAGAACTTGGAATGGTGTCTGAGCCCAGCAAGTGGGTTTCTCATGAACTGTGGAACAACAAAGAGGAAGTGTCAACATCTGCACTGCATTTCATTCTCAAGAGATTCAATCTCCATTTTTGAGTCATGTAATCACCAGTGATGGAAAGTGGATACTTTACCAAAATATTAAGTGCCGAAGTCAGTGGTTTCCTTCAAGGGAAATAGGCTAAACCTCAGCCAAAACAAGATCTTCACCCTCAGATGGTTTTGTTAAGCATTTGGTGGGATATAGCTGGTATTATGCACTTTGAATTCTTACTAAAAAACTAAACAATCACAGCTGAAGTATACTGTGAACAACTCGATCGAGTGAATGAAAAACTGAAAGTAAAGAGGTGTTCTCTGGTCAATCAGAAGGGTGTTGTTTTTCATCATGATAATGCACATCCTCATAGAGCAAGAATCACCTGTACCAAGATTGAGAAAATCGGCTGGGAAAAACTTCCACATCCTCCATATTCTCCTGATCTTGCACCTTCAGATTACCACATATTTCGAAGTTTGCAACATTTCACTAATGAAAAACATGGCTATGTGACTTCTTTGTCTCAAAACCTCCCGAATTCTTTAGAAATGGCATTATGAAGCTTTCATAACACAGCATTACTGATTCAAATGGAGAATATATACTTGATTAAATTAGCAAGTGATTTATATTTTATATCCTTTTAAAACTTGATGCTAAAAACGACATTACTTTTGGGATGACCTGATAGTTCCCTATAATAACTGTTCAGCCTGCACTCATTTGTTAATCTACCCATGCATAGCAACCACATCATGTCTGTGCACAAGGCACTAAACCCATACTGTGTTGGAACCACATAGAGAGTGATACATAACATATATAAGCTGCGATCTCCAGTTGGAATTGAAGTTTTTCCTCAAAATGTTTGATGTAAAAATCAGATATAATGCAAAGATGTACACTATATCCAAAGCGATATTGAAATACGAAATATTTATCTATGCACACGATAATGAGCCACCTTTCCAGGCATGACTCCTGTTTGAATATTCCTTTTCAAATAAATCTGCTAAAAGACTTCCGGAGTGTTTATCCAAATTAAGTCACTGACGTTACAAATTATGAAAATTGGAAAAGACTGAGCCTAGGAAACCGGGAAGGGGGAAATGGAAAACATCAGCTGGATTTTCAGCTGATGTTTAACCTGAAATGTTTAATCTGAGCCTATACAGCAGATTAAACATTTCAGGTATTTAGGCACAAACTATATTTTTGTGTGAATCCTGTCCAGGAAGGATTTGTATACCTATTGTACAAGCTATGCTACGAGTGGCTGAGGATTAGAAAATCCAAGAGCCTTATTAGACAGAGGATGAAGGAGGAATGTGAATGAGATATCAAAACTGTTCAGAATCATTTATTTTGACACTGGAGAAATTTTTTGTATGGTAGAACAAGGGGACACAGCAAAACAACACAACAAACGGAAATTTGTTGTGTTAAATTTGTTCAGTTTCTGAAGGATAACTATCGAAAACAGCATATGATGGAAGTAACATAACACAAGATTTATGAGGATATCACCAGTGTTAGATCTGGTGATATCCTCATAGGATGTGGTATTAACAATGCCACCTGTTGGTGAAAGTGATCATGAGGTATTGCTTTAGAAGGTATACGAACAGGATAAAGTTGTTAGGTCTATATGTGGAACTGTAAAGTGGGTGATTATAAGAAACTCCATAGACAACTAGCATCAATACATTAGGTTCATGAATTGTGTACAAAAGATGTTGCAGTGCATGGAAAATGATAACGCATTATTATTATTACAGGCAAGTCCAAGAAGTGCTTAAACTCGTTGAAAGGAGGCCCTAAACACCATCAAGTACTATTCAGCATTTGCACAGTATCTATCATACTTTGCTTTGAACTCATTCACCACTCTCCAAGCAAAAAACCTAGTCCTGACACCCTTGCTAACTACACTCTTACTCAGTTTCCATGGATCACCTCTAGTTCTCCCACCACAACACCTGTTCTGAAAAATTTCCTCTGAAATATCATCATCGACAACCATGGGTCCAATGACCGTAGGTGTCTGCTGCCATCTTGATATGATTCTTCCATTCTATTTTGTGCAAGATGACTCAGTTTGTGTATAGAGTTTCCACACCATTTGACGATGTCGTTATCCCATTCTCTGTTTAGTCTTCCTCTTTTGTTCTTTCCTTCAATCATTCCAAACAGCAACGTTTTTAATTTTCTCTCATCATTCATTCTATATATATGGCCAAATAGACATAGTTTCCTTTTGATTATTTTCTGGATCAGGTTTTCTTTTGGTTGTATTGGTCTGTAGATTTCCTCATTGTTCACTTTCTGATTCCAGCTCATTCTTAAGATCTTTCTATAGTACTTCCTCTCAAATGCCAATATCCACCTTTCAGATTCTCTCAGGAGTACCCAAGTCTCACATCCATAGAGCATGCTGCTGAAGATACAGGTTTCTACAATGCGCAGTTTAGTTTGCATCTTTATAGCTTGGCTCTTCCATATTTTGTCCATGGCTTTTAAAATAGTTGTTGCTCTGGCTATTCTAATTTTTATCTCTTTTTTGGGGGGTCCAAGTCATGCATCATGTGGCATCCAAGATATGTGAAGCGTTCCACATTTTTCAGTTGAAATCTGTCTATCGTAACTCTGTTCAGTAATTCCTGTTGTCCGAATATCATTCTTTTAGTTTTTTCAAAGTTGACAGTTAGTCTGAAATAATCTTGTAAAAATCCCTCAGTAATTTGAATGTCTCAATCATATCAACACTTTTCCACCTATCAACCAGTTTCTGTAACCCATAAATCTTCAACCTGTTCTTGTAAGGTTCATTCCATCAACCTACCATCTTGGTCACTCACCTCTGGATCCTCCTCATCACCAAGAAACCCTGATGCCCAGATCTGTGTGCATTAGTCAAGATGGGGTCTTATCAAGGCTCGATAAAGAGGAACAATAACCTGCTTGTCGTGGCTCATCACAGTATTCTTCAGTAACCAAGTGATCTGATGGAGCTCCTTTAGCCACTTTTGCTATGTGACCCCTAAACTTTAACTCCCTATAAAGCACCGCCACCTAGTCTTTTTCTTGTATGCACGATTAATGTTCAGCACCTTTCCAAAAAAGTTTTTTTTTGAATAAAGTGCGAATAAAACGAACAGGAAATGAAAAACAAATGAAAACCGCTTTACAGTATAATGTTACCTACGGATTATTACTAAATAGCTTAAGGAAATTACAATGTACAATAGAATATACATTAAAATAAATTTTAATACACTTCCAATATTTCGGCAACGTCACGTTGCCATTATCACAGGAACTTAATTACAAGACACCCGCACGCAAGCACAACACACAGTAAATGAGGAACGAAGCAGGAAGCTATTCTTTCTCCTAAAAGTCCTCATGGTGCCCCCTAGTGGGCAATGTTGGTATTCTTGGCCGATTGGGCTGAAGGTCTTCTGATGTAGGTTTCCCAAATTTGGGGCAGTCTCATGCAACCAAATTTGTTCAGGTTTGGATTGTTTCTTGGGGCTGAGGCTGATTCCATGAATAGCCTTTCGTATTTGGATTTACTACGATGTATTATCGTGGCTTTCTTCCACCATATTCTATGGCGGGTATCCAGTGCATGGTCTGCAAGACCAGAGTGGCTGTATTGGTGAAAACGGATGTAGATCTTGTGTTCTGAAATTCTGATATTAGCTGTTTGGCCAAAGTAGGACAGCTTACAACTGCAAAGGACTTGGTATACACCAGGTAGGTCTAGGGGGGGGGGGGGAGGTTGCTCTTTAGTGGAGCAGATAAGGGATGCCAATTTTTTATAAGGTTTGTGACAAGAAGTTAAGTCATGTTTTTTTTAGGATTTTTGTACTTTTTTCCGAGCTGTCTCGGATATAGGGAATGGTGATGGATTTAGAGTAATCCTTGTTGTGAAGGGGGGGGGGGGGGGTTGTGGTTTATTGGTTTCAATATTTTTTTTTTTTGGGGGGGGGATAGCCATTGGCTAAGAAAGTGTTGAGAATGTGGTTAGGGCATTGTCATTGGAATAGATAAGTTTAGCCCTGTTGTGTAGTGTCTTAATGACTCCATATTGTTGTGAGGGGGGGGGGATTGTTGTTGAATGTATCTGCCTGTATGGGTGGGTTTTCTATATACTGAGAAAACCAAGTACGGGAACGACACATCAAAAAATTTGAGAATTTAAAAAAGAACTCAAACTCTAAACCACAACTTTCTACCGACACGGTAGTCAACCTTTCGTCAATTAGTTTGAAACCTGAAGCACTCGACGCTCTCTCACGTGGCCACAACTTCACTATTGCGCCCAGAAGAATACCTGCTGAAGACATTATGATACAAATTGAACGCGGGATATGACACTTTCCAAACCACGTCACCAACGATATTAGACTGGATATGGCTTGTGTTCTGACCAGTGCCGGATTTACGTATAAGCTAAAAAAGCTACAGCTTAGGGCCTCGCAATCTGCCAGGGCCTCAAATAAAAAAACAAAAAGACCAGCTGATGTAATTTAAAACAGTAGGGAGGCCTCTGGGTTTTGTATAGCTTAGCGCCTCAGCAAGTCTAAATCCGGCCCTGGTTCTGACCAAAGCAAAACCACCAAAAACTAATATGCCCAATAAGGAAATTAAATCTCTGCAAGAATTAAAGAAAAACAAGGAAATAATAATCACCAAAGCAGATAAAGGGAACGCCACTGTATTACTTAACCAAAAGGATTACACAAGTAAGCTTAACGCTCTATTGTTAGATCGGGCTACTTACCTCCCTATCAAGTACAATCCCACCACCTCACAAATTAGAAAACTCCACAGGCTCCTTAAGAAGGTCACTTCTTGGCCTGTAGAAGTCACTAACAAATTAAAACCGTTTTACTCCATACCCCACCCCCCGGTATATATATGGACTCCCAAAAATACATAAAGAAAATGTGTCATTACGTCCCATAGCGAATGGCATTGATTCCCCCACATACAAACTAGCTAAATATTTGGCCAAGGCTCTCTCTCTCTCACACACTACTGGCAACACGCCTTCACACATAAAAAAATTCAGCCCACTTCAAAGCCAGCATAGAAAACCTTACACTCAAACACACTGACGTAATGGTCAGTTTTGATGTCTCCTCCCTATTCACAAATGTCCCACTCAAAGAATCCTTAGAGCTAATCCAAGCTAAATTTCCTCCCGATATCACAGCCCTATTTCAGTTCACAATGAACTTAGGCTATTTTGTTTGGCAAGAAAAATTCTACAAACAAATAGAGGGGACAGCCATGGGTTCTCCACTCTCCCCACCGTTGGACAACTTTTATATGGAGACTTTTGAAGAGAAAGCCTTAAACTCTGCCCCACAAAACCCAACCATATGGCTTCGCTATGTTGATGATGTGTTCGCTATTTGGCCACATGGCTCCGATGCACTCCTCTCCTTCCTAACACACTTAAACAACTAACACCTCAGAATCAAGTTCAACCTGGAAGAAGAAAGAAATAATTGCCTTTCTTTCTTAGACACACTAGTTACCTGCCAGCCTGATTGATTTTCTCGGTTTATAGAAAACCCACCCATACAGGCAGATACATTCACCAACAATCTCCCCCCCCCCCCTCACAACAATATGGTGTCATTAAGACACTACACAACAGGGCTAAACTTATCTGTTCCAATGACAATGCCCTAACCACAGAACTAAACCACATTCTCAACACTTTCTTAGCCAATGGCTTCCCCCCCCAAAAAATCCAAAAAATATTGAAACCAATAAACCACAACTCCCTCTTCACAACAAGGATTATTCTAAATCCATCACCATTCACTATATCCAAGGCACCTCGGAAAAAATTATAAAAATCCTAAAAAAACATGACTTAACTTCTTGTCACAAACCTTATACAAAATTGGCATCCCATATCTGCTCCACTAAAGAGCAACCTCCCCACCCCCCTAGACCTACCTGGTGTATACCAAGTACCTTGCAGTTGTAAGCTGTCCTACTTTAGCCAAATAGATAGGACAGCTAATTTCAGAACACAAGGACTACATCCATTTTCACCAATACAGCCACTTTCATAATTTCAGACTACATTCATAATTATATGTACCATTCGTTGTTCATTTAAACTCTTATCTCATATTTTTTGACATCTTTTACACACCTTTTCTTCTGCGGCACCTGTGTATATTGCACACGCCACCAGCCAGCCCTGTCCCTATCCACTAACACACCCAAGTCTTTGGCTTTGTCAATTTCCTGGAGTACAGTTCCACCAATGTGGTATACCGCTGATAATCTTTTCACCCCAAAATGCATAACCTTATACTTTGTCACATTAAACTGATGTCCATTCTCCTTTGCCCAGTCTGCCAATCTATCCAAATCATCCTGCAAAATTGTGACATCATGCATATTAACTATTATAGTTGTGTATAAACTATTGCTGTACCCAACTTTGCATCATTGGCAAATAACTGAAAAGTTCATCTCAGATCCTCTCATTAACAAATTAAACAGTAGCAGTCCAAGAACAGAACCCTGTCACATGCCTTCTTTTGGACTCTACTCCTGAATAAACTATTCTCTGATATCTCTCCATCAACCACTCTCCTATCCATCTCATCAACCCTATATGCATCCCCATGCAGCAGTTTACTGATGAGAATTCCATGTAGTATCCTGTCAAAGGCTTTTGCAAAGTCCAGCAGTATCACTGTAAACCCATTACCTCTATCCAACTTAGTTGTCACTGTATTATAAAACGTGAGCAAGTTACTGAGGCATGATATACCTCAGTAAACCAATCTGCCACCATACAGTATCCCATTTCCATCTATCCATTCCTGTATTTTCCTCTTGGCGAATTTCTCCAATACTTTGACAATGACTCCCAATATGTTGATCAGTTAGTAATTTGCTATATTAGTCTTGGTGCCTCCTTTATACAATGGAACTATTTTTCTCTGTTTCCACTCCGTAGGACTAACCCAGAGCTGAGACTTGGATTAAACAATATGGTCAAGGGCATTGACAATTCCTCTGCTACTTCAAGGAAAACTCGGGCTGGTATACCATCCAATCTCAGAGCTCTATTCACATTAAGGTTCTGTAATATGCTGTTCATCTCCATTTCATTTACCTCAGTCCCTGTATAAGCCAGTGGCTCTCTCATTCCTGCAATATCAACAACCTGGATAATATACTCTTGCAAAGTGTTCACTTAGTAATTCTATTATTTCGACCTAGTCAATTACCTCCCTACTATTGGCATTCTTTAAAATCATTCTGCTGTATACATTCTTTCTTTTACTTGCAGCATATCGGAAGAAATGTTTGGGATTCTCTTTAGCCTGCATTGCTTACTTCCTTTCATAATCTGCTTTTGCTTTTCTTACCACACTAGTTACCCTTCTGGCCTGTGCCTTGTACTGTTCATGTGGCTGCTGGTCACGTTTCTCCTTAAATTCCTTCCACAGTTGTTTCTTTTTTTTTTTTTTTTTTTTTTTTTTTTTACAGCTCCAGCTTAATGATGATATTCATCCATTTAACTCCCACTTGATTTACTCTTGGTATGCATTGTGCCATTACCTCTCTCAAACACTCCTTTCCACTTCCCATGCACTATCAACATCCCCTCGCAGTTTTACATGCTATCGCACCAATCCAAGCAATCTCCTAAGCTTGTCATACTTACCAGCCCTGTAATTCCACATATACCCTGTCTTTTGACAGGGTATATGTGGAATCTAGTAATTGCATCTGAGACAAATTCTCAGATGCAATTACTAGATCGAGCACTCTCAAACCCCTAGTATATTCCATTACATGCTGTCTCAGGTAATTATCCCTTAGTAACTGCATAAAATCCATTTCCTTCCTCCCATGTGTCTTCTCCTCCTTCCAATCTATGTTCCCATAGATGAAATCAATCCCCTATAATAATTACCTGTTCCCCACTCATTGAGTCTATTTGCTAAAGCATACTATCTCCATCATCTTTTCTATCCTCTGGTCTATAGCAGCAATGAACTGTATATTTTGTTCTGCTGGCCACAATCTCACACCAGATAGTCTCAAATGTGCTATTTTCACTGTCCTACAGTTGAACCTCTACTCTCTCTCTTTGGTTGCAGTTTATCTGCTTCTTCTTCTTTGAGTGCCATCTCCTATCGGAGGTCGGCGACCACCTTGGCAAATTTTGAGCGATTCTCAGCTATTCTGAGCAGTCTCTCAGAGTTCATACCAGTCCACTGTCTGATATCTGCCAACCATGATTTTCTTCATCTTCCTTGTCCTCTTCTTCCATTTATCTTCCCTTTTATAATCAGTTGAAGTATCTTATATTTTTCATTACGAAGTAGGTGACCAAGATATGCAGTTTTCCTTCTTTTTATGGTATCTAAAAGTTCACGTGATTTCCCCATTTGTTCCAGTACTTCCTGATTGGACGTTTTTGCTGTCCATGGAATTTTTAACATTCGTCTGTATAACCATCTCAAAGGCTTCAAGTCTTTTTATTGATGTTGTCTTCAAGGTCCAAGTTTCTGCACCATACAGCAGTACAGACCATACATAGGATTTAACCATGCGTGCTCTAAGTTTAAACTGTGGTTACACAGTGTTGATTTCATCAAGAGAAAATTTTTTCTTGCCATTTCAATTCTAACTTTTATTTCCATTTCTGGATTGCAATCTTCGTTTAACGAGCATCCGAGATATTTAAACTTTGCCACTCTTTCTATTTGTTTCCTATTTAAAGAAAGTGCTAAATTAAGAATTGGTTTCTTACTTATGACCATGAATTTAGTTTTGGTGATATTTATTTTTAATCCCATTTTTTCACTCTCTTCATTTATTAGTTCCAAAAGATTTTGAAGATTCTGAATATTGGCAGCCAGAAGAGCTGTATCATCGGCATATCGGATGTTACTGATGATTTCACCATTTACACTAATCCCTTCCTTTCTTCCTTCCAAGACTTTTTGAAATATGGCTTCTGAGTAGATGTTAAAAAGAAGAGGTGACAGCACACATCCCTGCCTTACTCCTCGTTTGATGTTAATGGAGTCTGTAATAATGTCATCAACTTGAACAGATGCCTTTTGGTTCCAATATAAGTTTTCAATGATCCTGATGTCTTTACCATCTAATCCAATTCTTTTTAATAGTACAATCATTTTAGCATGTTAGACTTTGTCAAATGCTTTCTCGAAGTCGATGAAGCAAATGAATATTACCTTGTTTTGGTCAATACATTTTTGAAATAAGATCTGAGAACAGAAAAGGGCCTCTCTTATTCCCAAGCCGTTTCTAAAGCTGAATTGGGTATCACTGATGGTGTCTTCACATTTTCTATATATTCTTTTTTGAATTATTTTCAGAAACATTTTGAGAACGTGACTCATTAGGCTGATCATTCATTACAAGTTTTCGCATTTACTTTTTTAGGTAGCATGATGGTCGACTGTAACCAGTCTTGAGGGATTATGCCTGTATCATAGATCTTATTAAATAGCTTTACTAATATGTTAATGTTGTCACCTTCTAATAACTTTACTATTTCTGCTGGTATTCTATCTGGTCCTAGGGCTTTACCATTTTTAGCTGAGTTTAGTGCGCATTCTACCTCTGATTTTAGAATGCATGGACCTTCCATATGTTCATAAGTATTTTCTGGGTTCTGTCTGTTATCAGTAAAGAGTTCTTCTATATATTTCACCCATTCTTGTATTTTGTCATCCTTTTTGGATATAATTTCTCCCTTTTTGTTTCGTAGGATACAGAATTGTTTTTTCTTACACATACCTGAGGTCTCTTTCATATTTTTGTGTAGATTAAAATTGTCATGTTTTTCCTGTAGAATTTCTATTTCTTTACATTTTTCATTCATCCAGATTTCTTTTGCTTTTTTGATCTTGTGTTTAATAATTTCTGAACCTCTTTATATTTTGTTGGATTATGATTTTTATATGATCTGCGTTGATCCATGAGAGAAAGAATTTCATCAGTCATCCAATCTTTCTTTTTTACTGCTCTATTAGGACATAAGGTATTGGTACATTTCTCTATGAAGACAGATTTCAATTTGTCCCACGATTCATCAACCCTCATGATGTCATCATTCTTGATAAGTGCTAGCTCTTGACTCAATTTGCTTCTTATCTCTGTGTTTTTTAATTTTCCAAAATCAAACCTTTTTTGTTGATGTTTCTTAAGCATAGCTTTCAGTCTAAGTTGTAACTCTGCCACCAGGAGGTTATGATCAGAAGCAATATCTGCACTAGGATAGGTTTTTTGTACTCTTTATAGAACTTCGAAATCGTTGATTAATTAGTAAGTAATCAATTTGGTTTTTGACTATATTCCCATTATTATCCTGTGGTGATCGCCAAGTATACAATCTTCGAGGTGGTAGCTTAAACCATGTGTTTGTGATTATTAGCTCCTCTTCCTGGCAGAATTGAAAAAGACGGTCACCTCTCTCATTTCTTGTGCCCAGTCCATGTTCGCCAACTACATCTCCACTTCTACCTTTCCCAACTTTAGCATTGAAATCACCCATGACTATGTTAATATCATGCTTTTTTGTGTTTTTCATTAGTTCTTTTAATTGATCATAAAATTCTTCAATCTCGGTATCACTCTTGTCATCAGTAGGGGCATAGACTTGTATAAGATTAACATCTAGTGGTTGTCCTTTCAGTTTTAATAACATCATCCTATCTGAGTAAGGGATGAAGCTCAACAGTGACTTATTGATATCTTTGTTTATTATTATTCCAACTCTGTTTTGATGGTTGTTTTCACAACTTCCAGAGTGATACATTGTGATGTCATTGACTTGAGTTTTGCCTGATCCTGGCTTCCTAACTTCACTCATTCCTAAAATTCCAATTTCAAGTCTTTTCATTTCTTGGATAGCATTTCTTAGCTTACCTGCTTCATACAAGGTTCTGACATTCCAGGTTCCTAGTTTTACTGAGCGCACCATGTTGAGCCCGGGGATTCTTCGCACCCCTGTCCCATTTAAGGGACGCCGGTAACTCAGGGACATTTGTGTAGATTTGTTCGCCATGGTGGTTAGTCTGGAGAGAGAATAGAGCAGTAGTTTCTCCATTTGCTTTCTGCTCTGCAGTATTACAGACGTACACAGTAAACTGTATTGCCATCTGCAATTTTCTAATCACAAGCTTTACCGTCATCATGAGACTTTGACCTTGTGTCAGTACTGACAAAGCTGCTTCCCTTTGTCAGAGGATTGAATCCTTTATTTTTCCATGTAACCCTAGGTAGGGGCCCTAACCGGGTACTGACAGCTGGAGCCAGCTGAGCCCGGGTTGTTTATAGAGGTCTGCTCCTCTGAAGATTCTTCCACACATTTCACTGTTGGGATACAAATCCTCTTCCACTGATTTGTCTGTTGTTCTTCACAGAGGTCCGTTAGCATCCTTGTAGGGAGTGTACCCTACGGAAGGTCCCAGGGAGCACGACGTGGACGTGGACTTGCCTCACTCCCCTATTATTATTATTATTATTACAAATCAAAAAATATATATTTATAACCAGTGTCATCCTCAGGTAAGCTAATTACAAAGCTTCGAGGATGCAGTTGAGACATTACATCCCAGTAGTATTTATCTAACATTATTTACTTAACATTCTGTAATGAATACTTGTAGTAAACAGAAAATGTGATAGTAATACTTCAGTTATATATTTAAATTTAAAATTATATATTTAATTTCCATATATAAATTAAAAAAAAATATTATTATGTAAACTGTAAAAATGTATAAGTAATATTGTTTAACTTGCGAGTTATTAAGTGTAAAGTATTACTATGATTATTATTAAGGGTAATAATACACACTTTTTACTCTTGTGTCAATGAGAAATTCTGCAAATGATAATGATACTACGAGTAATTATAGTTTTTACTGAATCATTTGCAAGAAAAAGTTGCATTGTTGCCTAAATTTTAGTATATTCATGTAATTATTTGAGAGATAATAAACTATTATTATTATTAAAAAAAAAAAAAATTATTCAGGCCTCCATGGAGTCAAAAGACTCATCGTGGGAGGTCCTTTCTAAGAAACACAAGTCTATCAAGACTCATCGAGGGAGGTCCCTCCTAGGAAACACAAAGTCTATCATACCACTCCTTAAATGCATTGACCGTTCTCGCTCTCACCACTCCATCAGGCAATGCATTCCATGGTTCAACCACCCTCCATGCAAAGAAACCACTCCTCACCCTCTTTCTCACAGTTTCCTTTCATAACTTCCAGGGATGGCCCCTTGTCATCACTCCTTCCTGCTGTTCAACCAAGCGAAAGAACTCCCCAGTGTCAACCCTGTAACCATCTCTCAACAGTTTAAAAGGCTCAATCATATCACCCCTTCTTCTATCCACCAAACTCTGCAGTCCACACTCCCTCAGCCGATCCTCATAAATCATCAATAACACTTCCCCACCCCCATTCTTTTCTCTCTATCCTCCCTGAATACACTATACCCTTCATATTCTGTCCCACTAAGTCTGTTAGCTATGTCTCTGCATGGCTATCTAAACACAAACAATGCATAACTGCATTGCAGGGAATGTGGCATACCAAGAGTTAAGCCAATAAATATAGTAGGAGTGAGGTGGATGAACAGTGAAATCAAGCAAGCAGTATAGCAAAAGAAGTTGTCATGGAGGAGGTACAAGACAGTTTGTAGTGAACATATGCATGAAGAATATAAACTGCAACTGGAAAAGTAACATATTAAAAAGTGACTGGTTAAAAAAGAAAAAATAGATTATAAGAGGAGATTGGCCAGTCAGGTCAAAACTAATTCAAGGGAATTTTTTTGCTATGTGACAAGCAAGATGAAAAATAATTATGGCAGGTTGATACTGGTGAATAGTTATGGTAGCAAAGTAACCATAGCAAATGATATAGTGACATTATTTAATGAACACTTCATCAATGTACTGTACATCATAGTGGTGTGAATGATGCTGTGCAACATGTAGAAGGGAGACAAGAATTAGAGATGTATCAAGTTGTTGGATTAGATGTTAATAAGGCTGTGGGAATGAATGACATCACCATGTATTTTCAAAGAATGTGCCAAAGAGTTAGCGATGCGCTTGTCCTGAACTATTTAATGAAAGGCTTACAGTGGGGAAAGTTCCTAAAAAGTGGAAAGAAGGCAAAATAATACCTCTCCAAAAGCATGGTTTGAGAACCGAAGTTTATAATTATAGACTGGTCCATATATTCTGCAGTTGTGATCAAAGTGTTGGAAAAACTGATTAGAAATAAAATACAGGATTGGATTGACGGACATAACATTCTCTCTGATGTTCAGCATGGGTTTGTGAAGGGTTTTAGCAATCTGCTTATGTTTTATGATAAGGTGACAGATGTGTTGGATAAAGGAGAATCATATACAGCGATATTCTTGAACTTGGCAAAAGTGTTTGATAGATTACCACATGATAAATTGATGTACAAGCTGCGGAGGATAGGAATATTTTTTTATTTTTTATTTTATTTAACTTGTTAAAATATATATTAGACGATAGGTAACAAGGACTATTTACATATTATAAGTATATAAGTATACATATTACAGAGAAAGAAACATTTTCCTTTCGAGTATACAATAGAGAATGCAATAAATGAATTCAAAATTTACAGTTCAGTTTCAGTCTGAGTTATCTTTCAGGTGAAGCATATTGTCGTCGTCAATCCAGAAGAGGGTACCAGTTGGATTCCACTCCTCTATGAATTTTGCGATAGTTCTTGTTTCTTTGACGTACTCAAGTTCCAATAAAAGCCTGCTTTCTAGTTTCCGACAGAGGATATACATGAGGGTTTGTGCAGTTTCAGTGATGGATGGGTGCTGGTTATTTCTTGTCTGTTTTAGGTAGAAGCTGTAGATGATGGCCTTAGTGCAGATGAAGAGGAAATTGCATGTTCTGTGTCTATTTTCTTCTGTGTGGACTTAATTCCAGTAGTCTTCTTGGCTGTGTGCATAGTTACAGGTGCTAGAGGCAGTATTCAGGGCATAGGTGATTATCACTTTGTTTGTGGGACAGGTTAGATATGTGTGTTCCAAGGTACCTGAAACGTCACAGATCCATTTCTTTTAGCTTAAATTTGTAGAGCTTAAAAGGAGTTGGCAAGATGTTATGCCATAGTCTCCACTGTATGTCGGAATCTGGTTTGGCACACTTTGATTTATATGGCAGATCCCACTGAAAACTGAGTGGCATATGCAGCCTTGTAGATGAGAGGGTTAAGGATGAATATAAGAAGGGCGAGGTTGGAGACACTGCCATGAGGAAGTGGTATATTTTCTTGTAGTTGGAGGGAGTAATTGGAAGTGAGGCTTCAGATTGTACAAGATGAAATAGGAATATAGGAATAATAGGAGGATAGGAATAGATGGAATATTGGTTAGATGGATCAGAGATTAGCTCTCTGAATAATACCAGCAAGTTGTGTATGATGGAACAGTGTCTCAGAAAAGGAAGATGACTAGTAGCATGCCTCGGGGTTCTGTTCTTGGGGCCCCTACTGTTTAACTTATTTGTTAATATTTCATGTGGATTGACTGAAAATCTTCAAATATTTGCCAATGATGCAAAGTTAGGTAGAATTATCAAGAGTAGTGCTAATTCTTTACAGGAAGATTTGAATAGACTTTTAGCTTGGACAAATGAGTGGGATTGTAGTTTTAAAATTAATAAATGCAAGGTGTTACACTTTACACAATATAAGGCTATTGGTGGAGTTGTACTTCAAGAAGTGGATGAGATTTGGGATCTTGGAGTTTTTTATTTCGTATCCAAACACAAGTGGTACATTAGTAAGTAAGTGGTACAACATGATTTACAACAAATTAGGATACATTACAATGAGATCAGCTTATATTTGGTAGGTGAATTATACAGGAAAATAATAATTAAATATGAAAAAAAGGAAACTATACATAACTTATATACAATAAATATGGTCAGATGTTCCTCCAGTATCTTGCACAATCAACTGCTCTTTCTGTGCCGGATATAAGGTCCTCTTTTGTGCAAGGCGATGGAAGAAAGAGGCAAGAAAGAAGGTGTTCCATGGACTGGGTTGTCCCACACTCACAATTGTCTAGGCCAGAGAGGTAGCCCATTTGATGAGGTTTTGTTTACAGCGTCCTGTCGTTCACAGTCTGTTGAAGCTTTTCCAAGTATTCCAGTCCAAGTGGGCACCACGTGGAATATGTTCAGCAGTTGGAATACCAGTATTATTTTCAAGACTTCAACAAGCCATTGTTGAAGTCTTGTCTCTGGAAGGTTTTTAGGTGGTCTTGGAGTGATGGTAGACATTGGACTGAAGTGATGGTAGTAATACTATAATCAAAGTATTACTATGATTATTATTAAGGGTAATAATAATCATAGTAATACTCAGACATTGGACTTTTTACTCAGACATTGGACTGAAGTTCTGATGGCACATTGCAAGTGTTGCAAAGACTGCACATCATATTGTTGCTATGATAAAAAGAACATTAACATGAAGGGATAAGGAGGTGGTGGTGGTGCTTCTATATAAGGTATTGGTCAGACCACATATGGACTATTGTGCTCATATTTGGTCACTTAGTTTTCATTGTGATGCAGAAACACTAGAGAAAGTCCAAAGATGAATAACCAAAGTGATATCAGGACTCTGGAATGTTGGTTATGAAGAGCATTTGAGAGAATGTGGATTACAGAGGTTGGTGGATAGGAGGAAAAGAGGAGATATGATAGAGACTTTCAAATTAGTTAAGTTGATTCTATCCAGATTAATACACAAGAAATTGTTCATGTTGAAAGTTCTATTTGGTCTTTATTAACTATAATTAACACAAAACAAATACTTGGATTATAAGACCATAGGTTTAATACACATATGTACAAATTCCTCAACTAGTTTTGCTAGCAAAACTGACTAGCTTTGTCAAGACTAAATGGTGAAAAAACTAATAAACGCAAAAAAAATGGAGGAATACAGTAACAGTTTAAAACGGTTAGGCAACAAAATTGGAAGGCACCGCGAGACATGGTATATGTGAAGCGAGATACTTCAGTCATTATTATAAATACGCATTACATAATTTTTGGTGTACTGTAGTTCTGCTAAACTTAATGAGTTAATAAGATTTTTCCATATATCCTTTAATATTACTCCTTGGTTTCTATTAAGGTTGTTTCCTGTTCGTAAGACAACTGCAGCTTCTTTAAATATTCAACATCTGTAATCTTCCTCTATATATGACATTGAGCTGTTATCCCAATCTATAGCGTTGTTTGAAGTTGAGAAGTGATACGCCAAACCCGAGGTGTCTGTTCTGTTATGATTAACGTCTCCGACATATTCCTTCTAATTTCTAAGCTTCTTGAAGTTTGGCCTATGTAGGATAGTCCACACGTACAAGGTATGCTGTAAACACCTGCATATTTGAAAAAAGGTACGCTGTCTTTAGGGGATCTTAAAAACTGTCTAGTGGTAGCGGTTAGTTTAAACACCACTCTGATGTTATAAGGCTTTAAAATTCTAGCTATTTTATTGGAGACTAAACCAACATAGGGTATGACAATGGTTGATACGTACTGAGTTTCTGTATGTTGTTGCTGGAGGTTGTTTTTATAGAGCATTTTATTGATTAAGTTTAGAGGATACCCATTTTGAGATAGAGATTTGGAGATGTGGGAAAGTTCTGTACGTATGTCTTCTTCGTCTATGATTATGTTGTGAGCTCTTTCATAGCATATGAATGCTGCTGCATTTTTGTGTATGATGATGATTTGAAGAATAATGGAGATACCGTCCAGTATCTGTGGATTTCTTATATATAGTAAGTTTAATATCTTCATTCTCTAATCTTTTGACAAGTATATCCAAAAAAGGTAATTGATGATTGCTTTCTAACTCTAAAGTAAATTTGATTTTGTCATGAAAAGAGTTGATTTTTTCTAATAACTCATGTAAGCTTTTTACTTCTTCTTTCCAGATAATAAATACATCATCAACGTATCTCCACCAGACTGTTGGTTTTGGAGTAATATTAGCTAGAATATCATTTTCTAATTTCTCCATAAACAAGTCTGCACATGGTGGTGACAGGGGACTGCCCATGGCTAGGCCTTCTAATTGTTGATATACAATGTTATTGACTTTAAAGAAATTGGACTTAAGACAGTGATTGAAAAATTGTGTGATATCATTAAGAAAAAGTTCTTTTATGTCTATGACTTCTTTGATTGGTACGTTTGTAAACAAGGATACAACATCAAGACTTGCCATTATGTCTGTCTTGGATAGCTTACCGTTCTTAAGTTTCTCCACAAAGTGTTGAGAGTTCCTTATGTAAGATTCTGATTGTCTGATTTTTCCTTGTAATAGGTTGGCAAGGCGTTTGGCTAGTAGATATGTGGGGGAGAATCTACCATCTATGATAGGACAGAGAGGAACATCATCTTTATGTACTTTGGGTGCACCGTAAAGGCGAGGTGTTATGGGATGCGAAAATTTTTGGTTTTCTTTTTCAATCCTGTGGCCAACCATTCATATTGCAAATCAGAAGATTGGTTTCGTTATGATTATTCATGGTTGGATCTTTATTTAATATTTTGTACGTGGACCGGTCAGATAGTAAACTATTGATCTTACTAATATAATCTTTGGTTTTCAAAATGACTGTATAGTTACCTTTGTCTGCTTTAGTAACTATTATGTCCTTGTTTCTTCTTAAGTTCCAAAATTGCCTTTTTATCTGAAGGAGTAGTATTTGGTTTTGGTGGTTTAGCTGTTGAAAGGATGATTGTACTTTGGAATCTTATATCATTAGCTATTGTCTGCAGGAGTGGATAAAGACTTTTCTCAATACCACATATGTCTCGTGGTGCCTTCCAATTTTGTTGTCTGTTTTAAACTATTACTGGATTCCTCCATTTTGCATTTATTAGTTTTTTCACCATTTAGTCTTGACAAAGCTAGTCAGTTTTGCTAGCGAAACTAGTCGATGAATTTGTACATATGTGTATTAAACCTATGGTCTTATAATCCAAATATTTGTTTTGTGTTAATTACAGAAGGAATTATAAAAATTTTGGATCTTAAGACGGGAAGAAAGAGAGATCATCACTGAAAGTTGTATAAAGATGTGTTGAAGAAGGGTGTGAGGAGTAGAGTTTTTATGTGGAGAGTTGTTAGTGAGTGGAATGCAAGTAGTGTAAATAACTTCAAAGCTCATTATGATAGACAAGTTGCTGTTATTTTTAGAGGGACCTGTGGCATAGTATAATTATTAAAAACAACACGTAAGTCCACAGTAATAACTTTAATTAATAAATAAGGTATATATTTCTTACTAAAACTAATAGTACATCTTCAGTGTTACAAACAGATAGGAATAGAATACAAGTAATGAACATTCGGTGGAACACCTATTAAAATACAATGTTGTTGCGAGCTAGGAAATGAAAGAAATTAATAAATAATTAATATTTAAGATAATTAGTTTTTTAATGATTACATAAAATAAAAGTCTCCCAGATCTTTGAGAGAGACAATCATTTTGATTTAAATTCGGTCGGTGTAAAAAAGCTTCACAACTTTCTTTAAAGAGGCGTTCATATTTGAACCTGCATCTATGAAGGAGAATAGCTTTATCCCACTGGATATTATGGGTAGCAGTAATACTGTGTTGTGCTAGACCAGACTTCTGAAGTTTGTTGTAATCAATATAATATTGATGTTCTTTAATTCTTTTTTTCACAGAATGGCCAGTTTGTCCAAAATAAGAAACATCACATTCACAAGTACCAGTTGATTCCCACTTATATTCCTATCAGCAAAATTTCTTCCTTATTGCCTTCTACAAAAGATAAATTGTCATCTCTGTCTTTGGCTGGCGTTTACCAAATTTCTTGTGAATGCTATGTTTCTTATTTTGAACATACTGGCCGTTCTGTAGAAAAAATAATTAAAGAACATCAATATTATATTGATTACAACAAACCTCAGAAGTCTGGTCTAGCACAACACAGTATTACCACTACCCATAATATCTAGTGGGATAAAGCTATTCTCCTTCATAGATGCAGGTTCAAATATGAACGCCTCTTTAAAGAAAGTTGTGAAGCTTTTTTACACCGACCGAATTTAAATTGAAATAATTGTCTCTCTCTCTCTCTCTCTCTCTCTCTCTCAAAGATCTGGGAGACTTTTATTTTATGTAATCATTAAAAAACTAATTATCTTAAATATTAATTATTTATTAATTTCTTTCATTTCCTAGCTCACGACAACATTGTATTTTAATAGGTGATCCACCAAATGTTCGTTACTTGTATTCTATTACTATCTGTTTGTAACACTGAAGATGTACTATTAGATTTAGTATGAAAAATCTACCTTATTTATTAATTAAAGTTATTACTGTGGACTTGCGTGTTGTTTCTAATAGATATGTTGCTGGTTGAGTGGGCCTCCCACGATGAATCTATTGACTCCATAGAAGTTACCAAAATAATAATAATAATAATAAAGAGTGGAAAAAATAAATCTGCTAATGCCTTTCATCCCCAAAGGAGAGTGACGCTATTTTAAACCCTAACTTTTCTGTCACTAACTTTAACTTTCTGTCAGCTCTTTGCTTTATGCGGATGATGTTATACTTCTAAATAAATCCGCTACAAGTCTGCAAGATTCTCTGACTAAATTGAATAGCTGTTGTAATAGATATGGTATGAAGGTCAGCAATAAAAAGACAAAGACAATGAAAATAGGCAGAATCATTGAAAATGTCAACTGTGTTGTGAATGGAGAACCTGTGGAACAAGTAAAACATTTCAGCTATTTAGGCACGATTTTTAGTGAAGATGGTAAATTAAATATAGAAATAGACAACAGAATCAGCAAAGCTGGTATGGTGGGAAGTCAATTGAATAAATTCATATGGAATAAGAGAGAAATTAGTCGGAACACTAAATTAGCTGTATACAAGACAGTGTTCAAACCAGTTTTAACTTATGGATCTGAGAGCTGGATCAGAAGTAAAACACTTGATCAAAGACTAGAGACTGCAGATATGAGAGTCCTGAGAAAGATTATAGGCGTGAACAGATGGCATCAATAGCAATATCATATTAAAAACGAGGATATTAGGAAAGAACTTGACATTGTCAGCATCCAGGAATGCGTTAGCAGAGCTAATCTCAGGTGGTATGGTCACTTAAACAGAATGGGCGAGGAAAGATTAGGAAAACAAGTGTTCTCTGCCAGGTTGGCAGCAAAATGACCCAGAGGAAGACCAAGATATAGGTGGATTGATACGGTACAAAGTGCCTTAGACGATAGAAATATAAAATCTGATAATGTTGGAGTCTTGACAGTAACAGACTGATTTGGAGGAAAATTGTAGATAGGAAATTAATAATGATGTAAATTTTTTCATGTAGTACTATCATATCCTGTACACCCCTTGAGGGTACATGGCAGGAATTTGATGATGATGATGAACTTTTCTGAAGATCGATGGAAAGCATATCTCCAGCCTTAACCATCACTGAAAGATATTTGTTAACTTTTCTTTCTTTGTAGGAATTATATATTTGGTTTAATCCTTTATCCAAATGTAAGCAAACAAAGTTTGCGCCTGAAGTAATTTCAGGACTAGGACAACTCGTGGCAAAGGTGGTATGACTTCTCATCACTTGCCTTACTATCCCATAATGCAAAGCACATCTCCTTGCAGACATGTATAATGCTATGCATTAAGGGAAGGGTCATTACCCAAACCGGTTCTGGCTCCCACTGATGAGACCTCAATAAAGGTCTCATCAGTGGGAGCCAGACCCAGAAGTGGTGATACTAAGGTGGAAGTAATGCAGAAGTCATATCATGATTTCCTAGCATAACCAAGTGGAAAACAACTTCCATCAACTATCTCTAATCCACAGAATTTCAATAATAAGGTGTGACACTTTTTGGCAACTCGTATATGAAAATATGGCTTCTGCATTACTTCCACCTTGGTATCACCACCTCTGGGTCTGGCTCCCACTGATGAAACGTCAATAAAGGTTGAAACCGGTTTGGGTAGTGACCCTTCTTTAATGCATAGCATTATACATGTCTGCAAGGAGATGTGCTTTGCATTATGGGATACCAAGGCAAGTTATGTGAAGTCATACCACCTTTGCTATGAGTTGCCCCAGTCCTGAAATAACTTCAGGCACAAACTTTGTTTGCTTACACTTGGATAAAGGATTAAACCAAATATATAATTCCTAGCACAACCAAGTAGAAAACAACTTCCATCAATTTTCTTTCTTTGTAGTTACTGACTTCTCTAATTCCTCAAAAAAAATTCTTCCTCTTTTTTCTTGGTCATAAACAAGTCTCATTGCCCAATTCCTCATTCTGATATTTATCATTTTTATTTAGGGAGTCCAAAGACTCATCAAGGGAGGGCATCTACTCTGCAACTCTATCTCCACCAACTAACAACCCACAACTGCACCAATGGCATCGACTGCCTGCCACCACAACTAGTATTTTTACAGACAATTACAAACATCCATGCCCATGGCAGGATTCGAACCTGCAGCCTTTTGGCTGGAGAGCGGATACGCTAACCACTTGGCCGACCAGGCCGGCATTTGCCTACATCACTCCACTTGATATTTCCTATCATTCAAGAAAATTATACTCATATTCATTTTCAATACTATAGCTACTGCTTCTTTTCCCTGATCATTGCCACCTGAATACATCTTGTATTTGTACTTCAAAGAATCTCACCTGTTTTTGTCTTCTTTGTTTCAGTAATGCCTATTATGTTGATCTGGTACTTATCCAATTCCTCTGCTAGTTTCAGTTCATTTTCATTGATGCTTCTTACATTGATGGTGCCAATCTTGAACTCTGCCGATATTGAGTTGGAATTTGTTCCAATAGCTTATGTTTTGCTGTTCATCCTGGTTCCTACAGATCCTTAAAAGTCTATGTATGGTCTCTTCTCAGTTTTTCATTGACCCTTATGTGACCCCATATCTATTATTCTGAACTTTAAAACTTGCACAGAATAATTCACAATACATTCCACTCATCCACCAGGTTCCCACACACACACACACACACAAAAAAATAAATCTAATCCTCCTTCACTTCTTCATTTTCCGTATAATACCCTCTATAATAATCCAACTTAAAAAAACTCTACCATACTGCCTCTTTTCTGCTTATCCATTAAACTCTGCAATTTACATTTGCTCAACCTCTTTCCATAAACAATATCCTTGATTCCTAATTATTTTAGTGTCATTCAGCTCTGTATACTCTACATTAGTCACATCACAACTGAAAGAAGTTGACCAAATTTGTACATAGTAATGTTCCTTGTGTGGGTCTGATCAATGCCTTAAATGGTAAATTTCCTTATCTCTGCTTGTGCATAGTCCTTACAGCACTTGTGATGTTTCCTCTGAACTTCAGGCTTTAGTCAACCATCATATTCCAAATCTCAGAATTCTCAGGTGCAGAGTGTAATACCATATTGGTAAAGTACAGTTACCTATACAATATATAGCCCAACACCTCTACACTCCAAAGTGTACACTACATCTTTTACTTATTAACATTAAAACTGCAGTCTTATTCATTTGTGCAAGCTAAAAGTTTATTTAATTCTTCTTGGAGGAACATCAGCATTACTCCTAATAAATTTCTCCAATTTTGCATCATCATTAAGCAAACAACTGAATATCCATTGTCAATTTGCATGAAATGCATTAACAAATAAGTTATGCGGTTTAGGATTTCACATACAGAATCCAGCAACACATAACTGGTTCCTTTCCTCCTAGAACACTCCTTCCTCATACATAACTTACTGCTACTATCATCATTCAGACATCCATCCCACCTAACTATGCCATCTCCCACTTGCCATGTGATAATCTATCAAATGCCTTGACAAAATCCAAGAATATCAAATACGAGTCTTCCTTAGTCAAGACATCATCACTTCATTATAAAATGCAAGCAGATTGATAAGAGCAAGACTTACTTTTTACAAATACATGACTAGTGTAAACAATTTTATGTCTATCACCCCAATCTTGTATTTCATTCCTGCCTAATTCAAGCTCTTTGATACCTTAACCACAATTGCAGATATAGTTTACAGCTGAAAACATGTCCTAGCACTACTTTTGTGATTCAGTGCTATTTTGTCTGGTTTTATATTGTTATTATTATTATGTGACATCTCCAAGGAGTCCAAAGATACTTTGTAGGAGGGCACTCCACTCTATGCAACCCACTATCTGCACTACTTAAGCCTCCATCTACAATGCTACAGCATCATAACTGCCTTAATGGTATTTTTGGATATAAATTTCATGTGTGTGCTAGGAGCCAATTTCTGTGTATGTAGAATGAAAAATCCAAGTTTCCAGGAGGGGAAAAAACCTTGTTACCTCTTTGTGTAAAGGAACATGTATCCAAAGTGAGGGATACCTGGACTCGGAATCAACAGGAGGATCCAATCAGGGTGGATAAACTGGAAGAAGGTTTCAGGTATTTTGTGTGATATGATGATTTTGTCTAGCAAGTCAAAAGGAAGGATCTACAAAACAGTAGTAAGACCAGTACTGTGGTATGACAGTGAAACCCGGCAGATGACCAAGAGATGGGAAAGAGAATTGATGTAGTAGCTGAAATGAGAATGCTGAGATCTGTGAGTGGTATAACAAGATTGACAAGATAAAAAACTCAGTAATCCAGGCAAACAGTGAGTTTTCGGTTGACAATGAGAAGGTCACCCAAATATCTGGGAAAATTATCTAGGTGGTTTGGTTATGTTATGCAGTAGACAAAAGCTATGTGGGAAGGAGAGTGATGAGGATGAAGCCACCAGGCAACAGAAGTAAGGGGGAGACCTAAACAATGAGGGCTGGAGAGTTTGATAAGGGCTCTCCAAGACCTCAGACCAGAGGAGAACATGGCCTTAGACAGAACTGAATTGAGGAGATTGATCCACTGGAGTGATCCCAGTTGAGTGGGAATGAAGTTGAAGAAGAAAAATAATTATTCTGATTTCAGAATCTGAAATCACAGAAGAGTAATTCCCAAGGTTACAGTCTTCCATCATTACAAAAAAAGACATGAATTATGCGAGCAATTCAAAACCAGAAAAGAAAAGTAAACAAGATTGTAATCGTAGTAGGTCATCATCACAAACCATGGGCTCACTGCCCATTGGTGTCCGATGCCTCCTTCACTATCTTCTTCCATCCTTTGTCCAGTGCAGTGTGTTGCAGTTTCTGTACATCCATTCCACACCAGTCCTTTATGTCGTCTATCCATTCTCTGTATAGTCTACCTCTTCTGTTTATGCCATCCATAATACCAAACACGAATGTCTTTATTATTATTATTATTATTATTATTCAGGTCTCCATGGAGTCAAAAGACTCATCGTGGGAGGTCCTTCCTAAGAAACACAAAGTCTATCAAGAATCATCGAGGAGAGGCTAATCCCAACAATATGGGATTATAAAAACTCTATATAACAGGGCAAAATTAATCAGTTCAGATAACAATGCCCTAACTGCCTTAACCATATTCTTAACACCTTCATAGCCAAATGGCTACAACCCCCCCAAAAATGTAAAAAATATTCAAGCAATTAACCACAACCACCGTCCCTTACTCTGATCTATTACCATTCCTTATATCCGGGGTATACTTCTGAAAAGCTATCAAAAATCCTAAAAAAATACGACCTGGAAACTTGTTACAAACCATGTAAAAATTGGCATCTCTTATCTGCTCCACCAAAGACTTCCCCTAGACCTACCTGGAGTATACCAGGTCCCTTGCAGTTGCAAACTGACCTGCTACAGCCAAACAGGCAAGACTGCAAATATCAGGATATCTCTGAACATAAGGAATATCCTGTTCCATTAATACAGCCACTCAAGACTTGTTGACCATGCTTTGGATACCAGCCACAAAATATGATGGAAGAAAGCCACTTTACTACACTGCAGCAAGCATAAATATGAGAGATTATTCCTGGAATCAGCCTCAGCTCTAAATAATTCCCCAAACATAAACAAATTTGGATGCATGAGACTGTCCCAAATATAGGAGGCTTGCATCCTAAGAACATCAGCCCAACAGACAAGACAGCCCAATTTAGCCCATTAGGGGGCACCTTTAGGACTCTAGGACTAACTTCAGTTGTTTTCTTCAGCCATATTTGCTTAGTGTCAGTGCCTGCATGCACATATTATTTTATGATTCCTTAAGATGGCAATGTAACATCATTGAAATATAGGCAGTATTAATTAAAATTTTTAATTAATATTCCAGTATATGTTGTCTTTCCCTAAAATCTGATCCAGTTATGTATTACCAACATATAAGCTTATCTACAGAATGCTTGTAAGTGGTGGTAACACATCACTGATTCAGTATTGATACTCTGGATGTTGATAAAAATGGATATAAAATGTGCTTTATCATGGGTTGCAATTTTTAAGAAAACCAAGGCTGGGAATGATGTTTATTTTTGTAATTTTTCTGATATTCTGTTGCATCTCATTAACATCAGACCTCCATGGAGCAAAGACTTGTCATGTAAGGCACACACATTATTATTATTAAACAAGACCTCATGGAGTCAAAGACTCATCTAGGAGGTCCTTTTATCTCACACACATCTCATCATACCGGGTCTTAAACACATTCAAACTCCCTGCAGACACCACACTCTCAGGCAAGGCATTCCAATCATTCACAACTCTGCACGAAAAAAACCTGCCTCTCACTCCCCTACTCACATCCTCTTTATACAGTTTCCAGGTATGACCTCTGGTTCTCCCCTGATCTCCCACTATTCTCTGTAGAACTTCTCCACCATTGATCCTATAACAACCCTTTACCAACTTGTAGGTCTCTATCATATCTCCCCTCTTCCTTCTCTCCACTAGACTCTGCAAATTACATCTTTTCAATCTTTCCTCATACTCGACATTCCAGAGGTCAGAGACTACCTTAGTCAGTCGCCTTTGGACCCTTTCCAACATCTCTTCATCCTTCTGAAAACCAGGTGACCAAATCTGGGCACAATAGTCCATGTATGGCCTAATCAAAGCCTTATACAATGGAACAAGAATCTCCCTACTTCTACACGTCAGTGTCCTCCTCATCATTCCCAGAAGTCTTTGTGTTGTCTTCACAATTTTGGCGATGTGTCCCCTAAATTTTAGATCCTTATCCACTATCACTCCCAGATCTCTTATTTCCTCTACTTCCAACAATATATTCTCACCAAGCATAAATTCTGCATCCCATCTTTGTTTTCCAAATTTTAAAACCTTACATTTTGCAACATTGAACTCACATCCCCATTTGCTTGCCCAATCACTCAATTTATTCAAGTCTTCTTGCAAGGCCACAACATCTTCACTACTCTTTATGGTTCGTCCCAACTTTGCATCATCTGCAAACAACTTATCTTTCAGTTCTCACTCATTCTGCAGATGTGTCCAAATAATTACAGCTTCTGTTTTATAATCTGCATTAGATTCTCCTTTGGTTGTACCTTCCGATAGAGCTCTTCATTTGTGATTTTCTGTACCCATCCTATTCTTAGAATCTTCCTGTAACAAGTTCTTTAAAATGCCAAAATTCTTTTTTGGCATTTGAAAGTAATAAGATAAAAATAATAAAATAAGAGTTTCCAGCACTCTTAGATTTGTTTGCAGGCTGTTCTTCCCTTTGCAATCCTGATCTTTATTTCTTTTTTACAGTCCAAATCATATGTCATTTTACTTCCCAAATATGTGAACTGTTCTACATTTTCTATATCAGTTCCATTCACTTGTATCTTCTGTTTCATGTTCTTCTCACCAAATACCATTGTCTTTGTTTTTTCTAAGTTCATAATAAGGCCAAATCTCTTTCCTTCCTCATTAACAGTTTCAATGTTTTTTGTAGGGATTTGGGATTTAACCGACCAAATTGTAATTCTTATTGGCTTAAACCAAATTACAAAATGATGGTACAACATGACAAAATTTCATGCCAGCTGGGGCGTTGTCCGGTTAAACAAGGCCCCCGTTGTTTTCATCAGGGAACCAGGGTGAACAGCGAAATGTCAGCTACTGGAACAATTCTGAAAAAACACCCACACCCCAAGTCAACATCACCAGAGTTAAAGAACAGTACTATCAACATAAGAAGCCTCAATGGCAAAGAAATGAAACTAGCTGAGGAATTAGATAAGTACCAGATCGACATAATAGGGGTGACTGAAACAAAAAAGACAAAAACTGGTGAGATCTTTCTGAGCAATAAATACATCATCATCATCATACGTATCAAGGATTTAGGCCTAGCATGACCTGTTCCGGCCTTAGAAGTCATCATTGAATCGTTTAAGAGGACGTCCTGGTTTTCTTTTTCCTAATGGCTTGTACTTTAAGGCTTGTTTTGGTAATCTTTCTGTTTTCATTCTTTGAACGTGTTCCATCCATTTATGTTTATATTTTTTAATTTTTTCTATTACTAGTTCTTGGTTTAATTCTTTCATAATATCTTTGTTTCTTTTGTGATCAAATAGGGTATACTTTGCAGCAATAAATACAAAATGTTATATTCAGGCAATGACAATCAAAGAAAAGAAGGAGTAGCCATTGCATTCAACACTAAATATGAGGCTAATCTTCTTGAATGGCAGGCAGTCACAAGTAGAGTGATGTGGGCAAATATCAGAATGGGGAACTGGACAATGAGACTTATTTGTGCCTATGGTCCCACAGAAGGTTCTACTAAGGTAGAAGTGGAGGAATTTTTTGAGGATTTAGAGAAAGCATCTGACACAATGAAAAAGGAAAATTTGGTCCTTGTTGGGGATCTAAATAGCAGAGTGGGAAATGATTGTCAGACATACAAAAATATATTGGAAAAATTTGGAGAAAAGAGCAAAGCTAATAATAATGACAAATATTTGTTGGATTTCTGCTCAGGACATGGAATGGTTATTAGTAACACCATGTTCCAATATAAAAATATGCACAAATTCACATGGAGAGAAGAGGCAAGAAATAAGAAAAGTCTCATTGACTATGTTATTGTTGATAGTGATGTTTTCTCCCTTGTGCAGGATACCAGAGTGTACAGAGGATTTTAAATTGGAAGTGATCACTATTTAGTCTTGAGTAGAATAAAATTGAATTTCATATTGAAAAGTATAACATGTAAGAAAGTTTTAAAGCGAATAAAAGTTGAGCAGCTCTCTGATGTAACCTGTAGATTAAAATACACAAAGATTATTGAAGAAAAAATGAAAGAGTTTGAGAATAGGAACCAAACTTTAGAGATTCAGTAGCAAGCCTTGAAGAAAACCTTGATTGATTCAGCCAGAGAGGCATGTGGTGAGGTTGTCTGCAAGGATAGAAAAATCAGAACTCCATGGTGAAAACAAGAAGTTAAAGAGGTTGTGAAAAAAAAGAAGAGAGCATATCAAAAGTTCCTGGCAAATAAGTCAGCTTGTGCTCTTAGAGAATACAGAGACAAATGTAAGAACGCTAAACACTGTGTAAAACTAGCTAAACAAAAGTCATGAGAGGACTTTGGCAAGAACATAGAAAATAAATATCAAGAAGGTGGCAAAATATTTTGCAGGTTGTTGAAGAAGCTTAGAAATTATTATTATTATTATTCAGGCCTCCATGGAGTCAAAAGACTCCATGGTGAAAACAAGAAGTTAAAGAGGTTGTGAAAGAAAAGAAGAGAGCATATCAAATGTTCCTGGCAAATAAGTCAGCTTGTGCTCTTAGAGAATACAGAGACAAATGTAAGAACGCTAAACACTGTGTAAAACTAGCTAAACAAAAGTCATGAGAGGACTTTGGCAAGAACATAGAAAATAAATATCAAGAAGGTGGCAAAATATTTTGCAGGTTGTTGAAGAAGCTTAGAAATTATTATTATTATTATTCAGGCCTCCATGGAGTCAAAAGACTCATCGGGGGATGAGTCTTTTGACTCATCCCCCCCCTAAGAAAGACAAAGTCTATCTTACCACTCCTTAAACTCATTGACCGTTCTTGCTCTCACCACTCCATCAGGCAATGCATTCCACAGTTCAACCACCCTCCATGCAAAGAAACCACTCATCATCCTCTTGCTCACAGTTTCCTTTTGTAACTTCCAGGGATGACCTCTTGTCATCACTCCTTCCCGCGGTTCAACCAAGTGAAAGAACTCCCCAGGGTCAACCCTGTAGCCACCTCTCAACAGTTTAAAATCTCAATCATATCACCTCTCCTTCTTCTATCCACCAAACTCTGCAGTCCACATTCCTTCAGTGGATCCTCATAACCAAAATTGTACAGTCCTGAAACCATCTTTGTCATCCGTCTTTGTACCCTTTCCACAGTTAATTTATCCCCTTCAAATCCTGGGGACCAAATCTGAGAACAATAGTCTAAGTGTGGGCTGATCAGAGACTTATACAACAGAATGATAACCCTTTTATCTCTGCAGGTCAGTGTCCTTCTCATAATTGCAGCACTCCTCTGTGTTACCTTTACCACTTTGCAATATGTCCCCTAAATTTCAGGTTTCTATCAATCATCAACCTCAGATCTCTTGTCTCCCCTACTTCCTCCATTATAACTCCTCCCATAGAGTATGCAGCATCCCATCGATGTTTCCCAAACCTCAAACCCTACATTTTGCTGCCTTAAACTGACACTCCCATTCATTTGCCCATCTATCTAGCTTATTCAAATCCTCTTGCAGGGCTACCACATCTGCACTATTACTAATAATCCTTCCCAGCTTCGCATCATCTGCAAACAACTGAATATCCCTTTGCAATCCACTGGCAATTGAGGAAAGAGTACTGTAAAAGGAGTTAGAGATGATAAAGGTGACATGAAAACAGGAGAAAAAGATATCCTTGAAGTATGGAGTAATTACTTCGAGAAGCTAAATGTAACAAGCAGTGATAGCACAGTGGTAAAAAACACTCAACAGGCATACAGTCAGGAATACATATCCATATTTGAAGTAGAAAAAAACATCAAAGGCTTAAAATGTGGAAAGGCAGCAGAAGTAGATGATATTTGACCAGAAATGCTGAAGTATGGTGGTATAAAAGTCTTGCAATGGCTGCACTGCATAGTTCAGAAGGCCTTGACAGAGGGACGAATTCCCGATGATTGGAGTAGAGCTCTCATAGTACCCATATATAAAAAGGGAAGTAAAACTGAATGTGAGAATTATAGAGGTATTTCCCTACTGAGTGTTCCTGGCAAGATTTATGCAAGCATACTTGAGAAACGGTTGAGAAAAATTGTGGAAGAAAAGCTTGGTGAAGAACAAGCTGGATTCAGGCCAAATAGAGGCTGTCAGGAACAGATCTTCACTTCACGATAAATAGTTGAGAAAGCATCGGAATATAACAAAGATCTGTATTTAAGTTTTGTCGATCTGGAAAAGGCATGTGACAAGGTGCCAAGAGAGAAGCTATTCAATACCTACGGTTGTATTCTGTGAGTGGAATATTATATCAAGCAGTACTTAGTCTTTATTTGAGTTGTAAGTCAGCAGTTAGAATTGAAGGAAGTACAGGAAGATGGTTTAATGTTAAATCTGGTGTGAGACAAGGATGTACATTATCCCATCTGTTATTCATTATCTATATGGATCACATTATGAAGGAAAGTGGTATTAAACATGATATCGGAATTGGAGATGTCAATGTCAGCTCTTTGCTTTATGCAGATGATGTTATACTTCTAAATAAATCTGCTACAAGTTTGCAAGATTCCCTGACTAAATTGAATAACTGTTTTAATAGATATGGTATTAGGGTCAACAATAAAAAGACAATGAAAATAGGCAGAATCACTGAAAATATCAACTGCGTTGTGAATGGAGAACCTGTGGAACAAGTAAAACATTTCAGCTACTTAGGCGCGATTTTTAGTGAAGATGGTTAATTAAATATGGAAATAGACAACAGAATCAACAAAGCTGGTATGGTAGGAAGTCAATTGAATAAATTCATATGGAATAAGAGAGAAATTAGTCAGAACACTAAATTAGCTATATACAAGACAGTGTTCAAACCAGTTTTAACTTATGGATCTGAGAGCTGAGTCAGAAGTAAAACACTTGACCAAAGACTAGAGACCGCAGATATCAGAGTCCTGAGAAAGATTAGAGGCATGAACAGATGGCATCAATGGCAATATCATATTAAAAATGAGGATATTAGGAAAGAACTTGACATTGTCAGCATCTAGGGATGCGTTAGCAGAGCTAATTTCAGGTGGTATGGTCACTTAAACAGAATGGGCGAGGAAAGATTAGAAAACAGGTGTTCTCTGCCAGGTTAGCAGGAAAACGACCCAGAGGAAGACCGAGATATAGGTGGATTGATACAGTACAAAGTGCCTTAGATGACAAAAATATAAGATCTGATAATATTGGAGTCTTGACAGGAAACAGACTGATCTGGAGGAAAATTGTAGATAGGAAGTTAGTAGTGATGTAAATTTTTCATGTAGTACTATCATATCCTGTACACCTCTTGAGGGTACATGGCAGGAATTTGATGATGATGATGTTTTTTGTAGTTCTCTTTCATCTTCTTCAATAATAACAATGTCATCTGCAAATCTCATATTCTTAATTCTCATCCCATGAACTGATATTCCTTTTGCACTTTCCTTCATTTTATTCATTGCTCTTTCTAAATGTGTGATGAAAATGCTTGGTGATATTGAGTCCTTCCTGTCTAGTACTTGTGCTTGTTTTAAACCATTTCCCCAAATCATCACCTATTCTAACTGCTGCAACTGCATTCTTATAAACATCTTTTGATATTGCTATTAGTTTTCTATCAATTCCATAGGATTCTAGCACTGTTTCTGGTCAATCAAATGCTTTCTGAAAATCAACAAAGCAGATATATATGTTTTTGTAGTAGGTACTAAATAACTTAACTAGCAATAAGTTCAGAATGAGAGGAAGAATGAAAGGGTTGTTAGAAGGGGCAAGAGTGAGAAAGAGTAATCTTGATATGATAAAAATCAATTAAAAAGAAGGGCTATGATAACAAATGATTCATTGTTTAGGCCATGTAGAAGGAATGGATGTGAGTTTTTGGATGTGTGGAGTGAGTTTGAGGGAAGATTGGATTTGTATAAGAGGGATGGCCTACACTTGAATGCATTTGGCATCAGGAATCTTGAAAAATTATTTGATGTAAGACCTAACACATAGTGTCAGGAAAACTGAATTCTAATGGGAGGAATTGTGAGAATCTGTGTATAAGAATGATAATGTTAGATATTGTGTTAATGATGGGAATGGTTATTATTATGGAAATGATTATGAAGAGAGACAGATTCTGTGTTCGTTTGGTTCAGACCTATCAAGCATGTGTAACGATGTCTGAATAAGTAAGGAACTAGATAAGAACAGAGATCTGCAAGTTGTCAAACTGTGTCATGCAGGTAGCCACAGAAAAACAGACAACAAAGAAGTAGATTTTGTTGCCTTGATTAATATATTGGGATCTCATGTTGCAGGCATTAGTGAGATTGGCTATCAGAAGCAGACATACTAACTGGTATCAAGTGCAAAGAGTACAGTATTTTTAGGAAGGATAGACAGGATAGGTGAGGAGGAGTGTACTGCTAATGATATCAAATGTCTAGAATCTAGACAGAGTTGAGACCAATGACTGCAATACTAGTAGCAATTTTTCATGTGGTAGTTAGCCATCTGCGTGAGGTGGAGTCTAACAAGATTATATAGACAGTGAGGCGTTGTTACATACCTAGTGAATTGGTTGCTGGTTACAAAGAAATGCACCAACAAAAAAATATGATGCATACAAAAAAAAAAAAAGTAATGATAATGGGGGACTTTAATTATCCGAACATTGATTGGATAGTTACGAAATCACATGAGAAGAATGTAACTGAATTTATTGAGCTGTTGCAAGACAACCTCCTCAAGCAGCATGTGACAGAAAGAACTCGAGGTCAAAGAGTGTTAAATCTGATTATAATGTTACAGGAGGTTTTAGTTAAAGATTGTAACTATTCTGCCTTCAGTTGGCAACAATGATCATGTGGTAATCACTTGGGAAGTGGCTACGTTTCTGAATGTTTCATTCAGAAAAGGTTAAATGTTGAACTACAAAGAAGGATATTATGACCACCTGAGGGGTATGTTGGGTTCTGTGCCATGGTACCAGTCATTGGATGGGAAGAATATCGACAGCATGTAGGAAGTGTTTAAAAAATACTTAATGATGCAATATCAGAATGTATCCCTAAAGTTCAAAGAATAAATAGAGTAGGAGTGAAATGGATGTGTAATCTAATTAAGCAAGAGATTCGTAAAAAAAAGATGATGTGGAAGGAATATCTTGTGCATAAGGATGATATCAGTTATGATAATTATAAACAGCCACAAATGTTATATGGAAAGCTAAGTCTAAGTATGAAAACAAACTGGCTCTGCAAGTTAAAGACACCCCAAAAGAATTCTATCATTATGCTGCAAGTAAAAGAAAGAACGAATTTGAAAGAATAATTGTACTGAATGCAGATGGTATGCAGGTGACTGATGCAGATGTGATTGTTCAACCAATGAGTAGCCATTTTGCTAAAAGCTATCGACCTGGTATATGCAACATTGAACTCACCACTTCCTCTTCATTGTATGAGGCAACACATGTGGATGAGGAGGAAGTACTAGAGCTGTTGCACAAGCTGAATAAGAATTTTGCAATAGGAACTGATGCTAAAAGAGTGTTCAGTTTAAAGCTCTTTTAGCTTGACCGGGCTATATAATTTGAGTCTCAGAACATTCCACAGGAGGGGAAAGAATGTATGGTAATCCCATTGCACAAGGGTGGTGCAAAGACCGATGCATGCAACTATCGACCAGTCAGTATCTCAGGAATGGTGGTGAAGATTTTGGAAAAGTTGGTTATGGCTCACATTCAGAAATAAGTTGACAGAGAATCTTTACTTTGCAATGAACAGAATGGGTTTACTAAAGAAAGGTCATGTTTTGGCAACTTGCTTACATTCTATAATAATGTTACCACTGAGTTAGACAAGGGGAGGGGGAATAGATACACCACGATCCTTTTGGATTTTGATAAGACTTTTGACAGAATACAGCATGGAATACTGTTGCATAAATCGGGGAATATGAGATTTGATTATAAACTATTGGCATGGATAAGAGGATGGTGGACTGACAGATAAAAAGTGGTATATGGGGTGGGGGTGAATCTGCAAGAACCAGTGGTGTGCCTCAAGAATCAGTCCATGGTCAATTGTTATTCACTTTGTAGGTTAATGACATTGAGAAGGATTTGACATGTGACATACAGCTATTTGCTGATGATGCAAAGATAGGTAGGGTAATCAGAATGATTTGAATAGCAAATGACTCAATGTATAGGTTATGCAGGAGGAGTGGTGTGGAGTTTATGGAACTCCACACCACTAAAGGACTTATACAAGAAGTAAAGGAGAATGAATGAAGTGAAAGTGGATATGCAGTATCCGAGAAACTAGAGATTTTATGGGGGGAACTGTTGAGTGGATATGCAGATAGTGAGGCAGTTGAGTGTAAAAATGTGTATAATATGCCTAAGTTAGTACCACTGGTAACAAACCAGAAGGATAGTTAGTATAAAGCATCAGGATAGAGGTGGGCCTAAGGGACTTTTGCACTTTATGTACACTAATGCCAGGAGCATTCACAACAAGCAGGAGGAATTTTTGGCATTAGTGAGACATGGCTAACAGAAGATGATATAGTTAGTGGGATGTAGTGTGTTCAGGGAGGATAGAGAGAAAAGAATAGGTCAGGAGTGTTATTGATGACAGTCAATGAACTGCAACCAAAGAGAGTAAAAGTTTTACTGAAGGCTCATGAAAATAGCACATTTGAGGCTATCTGATGTGAGATTGGGGCTAGCAGAACAAAATATACAGTTCGATGCTGATATAGACCAGAGATGGAAAAGATGATGGAAACAGTATATATCGGCAAATAGACTCAATGAGTGGAGGACAGGTAATTATCATGAAGGATTTCAACTATGGGAACATAGATTGGAAGGAGGAGGTGGAGAGGACACGTGGGTGGAAGGATTTTATGCAGTTACTAAGGGATAATTACCCAAGACAGCATATAATGGAATATACTAGGGATATGAGAGTCCTCGATCTAGTAATTGTATCTGAGAATGTCTGTAACGAATATGATCACGTTGCCACCAACTCGTGAATTTTCACTTAAGACGGGGTATATGTGTAATTACAGGGCTGGAAAGTATGACAAGCTTAGGAAATTGCTTGGATTGGTGCCATGGCATGTAAAAACTGCAAGGGCTACATGTTGATAATGCATGGGAAGTGGAAAGGAGTGTTTGGGAGAAGTAATGGCACGATGCATACCTAGAGTTGGGAGAGTAAATCAAGTGAGAGTTAAATGGATGAATATCATCATTAAGCTGGAACTGTAAAAAAAGAAACAACTGTGGAGGGAATTTAAGGAGAAAGGTGAACCAACAGGTCACCTCCCCTTAAATGATGAACAGTACAAGGCACAGGCCAGAAGGGTAAGTATTGTGGTAATAAAGGCCAAAAGCAGATTATGAAAGGAAGTTAGCAATGCAGGCTAACGAGAATCCCAAACAGTTCCTTCAATATGCCCCAAGTAAAAGAAAGAATGTATACAACAGAATGATTTTAAAGAATGCCAATGGTAAAATTACTAAGTGAATACTATGCAAGAGTATATCATCCAGGTGTTTATATATTATTATTATAATTCCTGACACCTCCAAGGAGTCTGAAGACTCATCGCAGGAGGACACCTACAACTGTCTCAACCACTACACCGAACCTCTACTACGAATCATCTCCATCAAAGCCATCTACTGCCCACCTCCACCACAACTGGTATTCTATATCTGTAAATTACATGTGTTCTGAAAGGCCGATTTGTCTGTATGCGGGATGAAAAACCCGAGTTTCCGGGAGAAAAAATCCTTCTACCTCCATATGAGATCGGCTAACTCACCTTCGATTGAAATCGTCCAGATAAAGATGCCTCCCGTCGTGATGAGAATCGAACTTAGGCTTATTCCAATCGAAGGGCGCAATATACCGTCGTTCTTCCAATTGCACTATGGAGGCACTTAATCATTTCAATGACAACTCATGTGCAGTTTCCAGAAGTTTAGAAATGAATCTTGTTTAAAATATACAAGCGTATACACTTCCAGCTATATTTCTTTTGATTTCTATTGCAGGACTGAGAGAGCCAATGGCTTATACAGGAACTGAAGTAAATGAAATGGAAGTGAATAGCATATTAGAGAACCTTAATATGAATTAAGGTTCTGTAATATACCATCCAATCCCACAGGAGTGGGATTGGATGGTATACCAGCTTGAGTTTTATGTGAAGCAGCAAGGGAAATTGTCCTTAAGTGCCCTAGACCATATTGTCTCATCTGGGTTAGTCCCAAAAGGATGGAAGAGGGGAAAATAGTTCCATTACATAAAGGAGGCTCCAAGACTGATGTAGCAAATTACTGGCTGATCAGTACATCAGGAGTTGTTGTCAGCATATTGGCAAAGTTGGGCAAGAGCCAAATACAGGAATGGATAGATGGAAATGGGATACTGTATGGGGGCAGCATGGTTTTGTGAAGGGTTTTGTCCAAGGCTTTTGCAAAGTCCAACAGTATCACTGTAAACCCATTACAGCTCAGTTGGATAGAGGTAATGGGTTTACAGTGATGCTGCTGGACTTTGCAAAAGCCTTGGACAGGATACCACATGGAATTCTAATCAGTAAACTGCAGCACATGGGGATGCATATAGGGTTGGTGAGATGGATGGAAAAGTGATTGATGGAGAGATATCAGAGAGTAGTTTATTCAGGAATAAAGTCCATAAGAAGGCCTGTGACTAGTGGCATGCTGCAGGATTCTGTTCTAGGGCGACTACTGTTTAATTTGTACATTAACCATATAGGAAAGGATCTGAGAGGAACTGTTCAGTTATTTGCCAATGATGCAAAGTTGAGTAGCGCAATAGTTAATACAGATAATAAAATATTACAGGATGATTTGGATAGATTGGCAGATTGGGCAAAGGAGAATGAATGTCAGTTTAATGTGGCAAAGTGTAAGGTTATGCATTTTGGGGTGAGAAGATTATCAGCTGTATACCATATCAGTGGAACTGTACTCCAGAAAATTGACGAAGCCAGAGACTTGGGAGTGTCAGTGGATAGGGAGTTAAAGTTTAGGGGTACAACAAAAGTGGCTAAAGCAGTTCATCAGATCACTTGGTTACTGAAGAATACTTTGATGAGCAGACAAAAGCAGGTTATTATTCCTCTTTATTGAGACTTGATAAGACCCCATCTTGACTAATGCACACAGATCTGGGCACCAGAGTTTCTTGGTAGTGAGGAGGAGGTGGAGAGGATCCAGAGGCTAGTGACCAAGATGGTAGGTCTATAGAATGAAACTTACGAGAACAGGTTGAAGATTTGTGAGTTACAGAAACTGGCTGATAGGTGGAAAAGGGTTGATACGAGTGAGACATTCAAATTATGAGGGGTTTTTACAAGATTATTTCAGAGGAAATTTTTCAGAACATGTATGGTAGTGGGAGAACTAGGAACTGTTCATGGAAACTGAGTAAATGTAGTTAGCAAGGGTGTTAGAACTAGGTTTTTTGCTTGGAGTGTGGTGAATGAGTGGAATAGGTTGCCAGAATCTGTTGTAGATGCCATGGCTGTGAATGAGTTCAAAGCAAAGTATGAGAGATACTGCATAAATATTGGATAGTTCTTGACATGATGTTTAGAACCTCTCTCGATAAGTCTGAGGACTCCTTGGAGTAGCCTGTAATAATAATAATACTTGGGGATTGTGAAATGACAGCCATTTTAATACATGGCATTAAAATGGCTGTCATTTCAATGGGAATAAATGTAAAGTCATGCATTTGGGTGTAATTAGATATCCAATGTCATATTATGTTTCAGTAAGGAAATACCATGAGTAGACATAATGATTAAAATTATAATAATGGAATTAACTCATAAAATATTATTTATTAGTAGAATTTTCGCCCTTCAGTACATGTATAAAGCTAATTAAACAATAACTGACAATTCCAAAAGGCACCACCTAAGGTTTTATTTTTAATAAGTTAGGAAATTTATTGACCTTTTTTTTTGTTATTTTACATTAGCTACTTAGGTGGCACCTTTTGGAATTGTCAGTTATTGTTTAATTAGTGTTATATGTACTGAAGATGCCTGTGATACTTAGCTGAAAATTCTACTAATAAATAATATTTTACATGAGTTAATTCCATTATTATAATTTTAATTATAATGTCGTATTATATTGGTGGGATTATGCTTGAAGAAACTGATGAGGCTAGGGATCGTGGAGTTTTAGTAGACAGGAAGTTGAAGTTCAAGAGTTATATAGCAAAAATTGTAAATACAACTCAGAGAATAATGGCAATGCTGAAAAACCTTGAAACGTCAAGATAAGGAAGTCATTTTGTTTCTTTACAAGGCCTTGATAAGACCTCACTTGGATTATTGCACGTAGGTCTGGTCTCCTAGTTTCCTGTGGTTATTCTGATACAGTGGAGAAAGTGCAAAGGAGAGCGTCAAAAATGATATCAAGATTGTGGAATACAGATTGAGAATTTGTAGGCTGCAGACACTAGCAAACAGGAGAAAGAGGGGACTTACATTCTACAGGTAATGCTCTCTGTTGTAGAGACTGCTGACTTCATCACACACACACTCACGATATCCAGAAGTGTCCGGAACTATCCATGTATTTTTCATTGCTATGGCGTTGCTGTCAATACGAGGTTGGGCCTTCTTTTTCTGCTGTTACAGCCATTACCCTTCAGGATATGCTCTCCACTAAGTTCTGGTAAACTGCTGCTGGAATTCATTTCCATTCCTCCATTAGTATGGTGAACAGCTGACAAGTGTTAGTTGGGCAAGTAAGTCTGGCATGCAACCTTCTCTCCAGCTCATTCCGAAGCTGTTCAATAGGGTTGAGGTTTGGGCTGGCCAGTTTAGTTCTTTCGCCTCCATTGTGGTTTGAAGACCACAATGTCTTCAAACCATGGAGCTAGGGCCCCTTGCTTTGTGAGCAGGTGTGTTATTATGCTAATACAGGAAAGGCCTATTCCAAACTGTTACCACAGTGTGGGAAGAATGGAATTGGCCAAAATGTCATGGTAGGCATCGACATTTAAAGATTTGGACACAGAAACCAATAACATTATGCTACCACCTCTAAATTTCACGATCAATACAAGACGTATTGGTCGTGAAATTTAGGTATCATTCACCAGGCATCAGCCGGTCCAGACACATCCATTGGATTGCCAGATTGTTTGCCATAATTCATCACTCTACAGGACCCTCATCCATTGATCCACAGACCAATGATGGCATTGTTTGCACATTCCAGATGACACTGGGCATTGGCAGGTGTAATCAAGGGATTGTGAGCCACAGCATGACTGAAATCCAAGGCCAAACACCTCCTGGAAAATAGTTCTGTCACTGACATCTGTTGCAAAGCTGATGTGGAAGTTGTTTGCGATGGTTGCTAAGGCCAACTGATAATTTACTGTGACAACACATTTGAGAGTTCACTGGTGCTGATTTGTTAGTTTTTTGGGCTTACCAGTTCAGGTGGGAGAGGGTTTGGTTCCATCATGTTTCCAATTCATAACTCACTGACAGTAGACTGGAGCACGTGCAATGTGGCAGAAATCTCTCAAACCAGATCACCAAATTTGTGGTCTTTGACTATCATCCACATTTGAGCAGATCCAGTTCTTTTCATCCACTCATCTTGATGGCATAGAATGTGTCTACACTGCTAATGACAGTGTGCTTATGCTTATATAGCATTACAGACATGTATCTGTGTCATATGGGTGAGGCAACATAGAGTTATAGGAGTGTTCTCCAGACACTTAGCAATATTGTGTGTGTGTGAGAGATGCACACACACTCAGCTATATGACATAATTTAAGAAATTTACTCAGCTATATGACATACTTTAAGAAATTTAATGACTAGAAACTGAGAGATATCAAAATAGAAAAAAATATTTATTATTTGAACACACAACTAGTTTCATCTTCTTAGAGGACTTCATTCGGTACATCACATGAAAAGAGAAATACAAAAAAAATGTACATTACAAATGAACATGTAAACATATTGCTGACATTTGAAAATGTTCCGGATGCCATAGTATTGTTGGGCACGTTCATGTGGGCATGATCTCATATACGCCAAAATTGGATAGCTGAAGTGTAACAGTTAGATAGGTTAGTATCAAGATGGACCTGATTGAGGACAATTTCTGTTGATTCCACAGTTCTTCTCTAGCTCATCATAGCATCTAAAATATTTTCTGATTTGTTCCAAATCACTGGATTAATGACATGATTAGATAGTGCATTGGCTCCAGTTCTGCCATAAGTGATGTCTCTGACATGTTCTTCCATATGCAACTTAGTGGATTTCTCCATCTGATCAAAGTAGGGCACATTGCAGTTACACCAAAGATGATGTGGATAGAGGAGTAAAAGAAGTGCAGATTTTAATTTTCTAGAAATCAAGCTAACTTTGGTGAAACTGAACTAATATATGGTAGAAATATAAAGCCTTTTATATGGTGAGCATGTGAATTAAATAGTAGCTTATGAGCAGTCTGTTTAGGATGACTGTTTTTCTGAAATGTAAGGAGAAACTATAGTTCTTTGGTGAATTCTTCTTCTTCACTGAGAAGGAAGCAAGCATGTTTACCTGATGAAGAAATGATACTAAGCTTTTGATATAGAGCATGATGTGACTGTGCATGAAGGTATTGGTTGGTATGCGTGGGTTTTCTATAAATGATCTTCAGTTTCTCTGACACACACAAATGAGTTTGACATCCAGGAATGGGTGAGAACTGTTAACTTCCAATTGCGAGGTAAAAGCTTGACAAAAGTTGCAGCTAATAGCTTTGGCAAGTAATAAGAAAGCATAAGTGCCATTTGAAATCAGTTTCATGCCTGTTTGTAATTTTTTTTTCTGCAACTGTTGCAAGCCAGTTCAAGTTTATGCTTGATTCTTATCTCATCAGTTATGTAAGGAATTGCAATGTATCTTCAGTTTATATTCTCCTTAATGTGAAGGCTCATTGTTCACTGCTAAGTAACTGAGCATCATAGAAACTAATTAATGTTATGATAGGGCTGTTAATTCTATCTACATGAACTCTTACAATCTGTCTAATATATGCATTCTCAGCCTACTTTGTTTGTCCTAATAAATGAAAAACCTAAGTTATTGGGAGGTAGAACAATACTACTTTCTGAGACTGGTGAATTTCACTTGCCTTTAGTGAAATGGTTTTATAATGGGTATTTGCATCTTATATAGGATTCTAACTCGGTTTTTTTTTTAAATCGGAAGACATTATCATTACCATTTGAGCTAAAGAAAAGAAAAAATAAGTCAAACATATGTAATTTTTTATTTTTTAATACACACACACACACATCTACCAATAATTGTCTGGACATTTTAGCAATTTACAGTTGATACCAGCAGGCGAACCATAATGTTGGGTATGTCCACCTTTGGCTTTGATCACTTCCTGCACCCTTTGAGGGAGGCTTTCCAGTACTGTGCGGCAGACATTAGATGGAATTTATCTCCATTTCTCCATCAAAGCAGCACTGAGCTCAGTGACAGATCGAGGACATACTGCTCTGGATCTCAATCGGCACTGCCATTCGTCCCAAAGGTGTTCGATGGGGTTGAGGTCAGGACTCTGTGCATGCCAGGGTAGTCATTTAACACCTACCTCTTCATACCATTCCATAACAGCTGCAGCTTTGTGACATGGGACATTGTCATCTTAATAGTAACACAGGTCTATTCCATAAAAACTCCAGTGGGCAGCACCTGATTATCCAGAATATCATGGTACTGCTATTCATGGACCCATGGACAATGACCAGTGGTCCTACTCCAAACCAGCTGAATGCACTCCACATCATTACTCCTCCTCCAACAAACTTCACTGTGGTAACGTGTTTACCAGGCTGCCTCCACACCAACACCCTGCTATCAGACTGGAAACAGGTGAACCTCGATTCATCACTCCAGAGTACCATTTTCCAATGGTCAGTTGTCCAGTTCACATGCTCTTTGCACTAGGCCAGATGAGCTGCCTTCTTCGTTGTATGATGTTTGGCTTGTGTACCACTGCTCTTCTGTGGAAACCCAGTAAATGGAGTTCTTTTTATACAGTATTAGTGCTTATCATGGTGTTACTGGTGCTTAAGAACTCATCACAAATGGTCTGTGCCTATTGTAGCCATTTCTGCATGCCACCTGTTTTAACACCCTCCTGTCCCTGTCAGTCATATTTGGTGGCCACCCTGGATGTTTTCCTGTACTAGTGATGCTAGAACGTCTCCATTTGTTGATCACATCGGCAATTGTTGATTTTGGACGCTCCAGTTGAGCAACAATGGCACGTATGGTGGACATCCCACTGATGTGACAGCCCATGATGATACCTCTCTCTCAAAGTCACTGAGTTCACGTTGTATTGCCATACCACCTGTATTCAACTGTTACGATGAAGTACTGCTTCATGCGCACTGGTTTTTATATTAACAAACCTGGAATGTTCCATAACTTCAGATAACAGGGATGTCTGGACAATTATTCGTAAAGTGTGTGTGTGTGTGTTTTAATGAGTGGTGTTTGCCTCCATTGCACTAAGCTCATTCCCCAAAGAAAGACTACTGCAAGTTCAATTCTATCATTACTGGAGGAACTTTTCCTAAGCCTTTCTTCTTCCAGTTTTCAAGTTAGCTGATATTTGACATGAACAAATAGGGTTTACCTGAAGCATAGGTTTTTAATTCCACATCTCAACAAATCAACTGTAGAACTTTTATCATTTTAGACATAATATATACCTGTTTGGGGTGCTTAAGGGTCAAAGCTGTATAACTGAGAGTAGACCTCCACATAGCCTTTAAAGGAATGCAGAGAACTGACCAGGCTTTTGACCTAATTTCCACTCCTCACCTTTTCGTGGTGCACCCTGTTGGGTATCTACCTGGATACTGAACGAACGAGGATGGGCTGGCAATTTGAGATTTAGCTGACCAAATTGTATTCTTATTGGCTTAAACCAATATAGAAAATGATGGTACAACATGACAAAATTTCATGCCGGCTGGGGCGTCGTCCAGTTAAACAAAGCCCCGTTGTTTTCGCCAGAGAACCAGGGTGAACAGCAAAAAGTCAGCTACTGGAACAAATCTGAAAGCACACCTCAACTCAACATCACCAGAGTTAAAGATCAGTACATCATAATCAACATAAGAAGCCTAAATGGCAAAGAAATGGAGCTAGCCGAGGAATTAGATAAGTACCAGATCGACATAATAGGGGTGACTGAAACAAAAAAGACAAAAACTGGTGAGATCTTTCTGAGCAATAACTACAAAATGTTATATTCAGGCAATGACAATCAAGGAAAAGAAGGAGTAGCCATAGTATTCAACACAAAATACAAGGCTAAACTTCTTGAATGGCAGGCAGTCTCGAGTAGAGTGATGTGGACAAATATCAGAATGGGGAATTGGACAATGAGACTTATTTGTGCCTATGGTCCCACAGAAGGCTCTACTAAGGTAGAATTAGAGAAATTTTTTGATGCTTTAGAGAAAGCACTTGACACAATGAAAAAGGAAAAGTCGGTCCTTGTTGGGGATCTAAAGAGAATTGATGAAAATGTCAACTGCATTGTGAACGGAGAACCTGTGGAACAAGTAAAACATTTCAGCTACTTAGGCACGATTTTTAGTGAAGATGGTAAATTAAATATGGAAATAGACAACAGAATCAACAAAGCTGGTATGGTAGGAAGTCAATTGAATAAATTCATATGGAAAAAGAGAGAAATTAGTCAGAACACTAAATTAACTGTATACAAGACAGCGTTCAAACCAGTTTTAACTTATGGATCTGAGAGCTGGGTCAGAAGTAAAACACTTGACCAAAGACTAGAGACCGCAGAAATGCGAGTCCTGAGAAAGATTAGAGGCATGAACAGATGGCATCAATGGCAATATCATATTAAAAACGAGGATATTAGGAAAGAACTTGACATTGTCAGCATCTAGGAATGCGTTAGCAGAGCTAATCTCAAGTGGTATGTTCACTTAAACAGAATGGTCGAGGAAAGATTAGCAAAACAGGTGTTCTCTGCCAGGTTGGCAGGAAAACCACCCAGAGGAAGACCAAGATATAGGGGGATTGATACGGTACAAAGTGCCTTAGACGATAGAAATTAAACTGATAATGTTGGAGTCTTGACAAGTAACAGACTGATTTGGAGGAAAATTGTAGATAGGAAGTTAGTAATGATGTAAATTTTTCATGTAGTACTATCATATCCTGTACATCCCTTGAGGGTACATGTCAGGAATTTGATGATGATGATGGAATATTTCATTTTATGGAGGGTGGGGAAAGGATGCAAGGGCATCTGTGGAAGTTGAGAATGAATGCTGTCAAGAAGGGGGGGGGGGGTGTTAGGGCTAGATGTTTCTTTCATAGAGTAGTGCATGTTTGGAATGAATTGTCATTGGATGTTGTGTGTGCAAGTAACATGAATGAAGAGCTTTGAAGAGCACTTTCACTGGTTAATGAAACAAGATAGAGTGGCCAACCTTATCAAGCACTTTGAAAACCGCTTGTTCAGTTAAAGACTTTATAAGACCTGAAAGATCACGGTCCATCTGCATGAAAGGAAACAAATAAGTCGTTGAAGCTGCTTTTAGCCAAAATTCAAAAAAGTCTATTAGGCAAGTCAAACAAGAATTTATCCTTTCAAAATATCCATTCAGGGGTTGCATGATAAACTCAATTTGAAACCATAACATCTGCATTTGCTCCATGCTACAACTAAAGATGATCCAGATCAATGAATTTTTTAGAAAAAAACATGCAGAGATGAAACTTTTACAGAAAAAATATTTTTAAGAGTGGTTGTGCTGAATATCATTTATTGGGCAAGTGAAAATCGACATGTTGAAATTAAAAAGGATGTCAATACTCTAGGTGTCATCATTGGTTTGGGCTTGTGGCCATGCCAAACAATAAATTTCTTACCACTATAGCTAACTAGCCAAATATTGATGATGTGTGGTTCTAGCATGATGGAGCATCAGCCCCATTACAGTATCATTGCATGCATTTAGGTGGGTGAACATTTCCTTCAGTGGTGGATTGGTTTATATAGTCAATATGAGTGCCTTTCCTGATCACTAGATCTCACTCCACTAGATTTTTTACTTTGGGCACTCTATGCTTACAAATCCTGGACAACTGAGCAACTTAAGCAGAAAACTGTTCATACTTCTGCATAAATTACTGTGGACTTATGCCAGAAAGTGCTATTCTGTGGTGAAAAGAGTTGACACATGCATTAATACAAAGACAACATACTTGGAACAATTTTTGTAACTGGCATGTGTTTCACTATGTATTCTAAATATTACCTTCTGTGCATGCAATACATATATAATTTGCTAATAAAATTTTTCTGCTCAAATATGGATTTGCTATCTGTCTTATTACTTCTAAGCAACTCTGCACCAAAAAATGATGTAGTATAGAAATATGGACTGGAAAGAGGAAATAACATATGGGAGTAAAGAGAAAGAGAATTTCTGGATAATTATGTAAAGAAGGTTTCAGTTAAAAAAAGGACTGTGTGCAGCTAAGGTGAATGATTATGTAATGCTCTGTGAATTTGCATCAGTATCATGGGATAATGGGCTGAGAGTATAAGTTGCTAGACCGTGTGGATGAAGGGTGAAATTAGACAAGGATTGGGGAAAGAGAAATTTATGAAAGTGATATAACTATAACTTGACGCATGAGAAGTATAAGATGCTGGCTAGGAAAGTAACAAATATGGTAATGGGAGGAAGCACAATCTGGTAACAGATCAGCCAGTCGGGACACAGGAATTCAAGGAAAGTGTGGCAAGAAAAAGGACGAATAATTATGGATGGGTGACTGGTGCAGCTGCCAGAATACTGCCGTAGAGAATGTAGTGGAATTATTTAATGAGCAAGCACTTTGTCACTGTATTTCATAATGAAGCTCTGACGAGGGATGAATAGCAGAAGGATCAGAAGTGAATGAATTGAAGGTGTACTAGGGATTTAGTAGGTTCGATGTTAATAAGATTGATGTTTAATGGTATATTGGAATTCATTTTTAGAGAATGTGCAAAGGAGTCAACTCTGCCCTTAATGAGTAGAACTGATGTTTTTTATTTTATTTTATTATTATTGTTTTAAGTGCTAGCTGAGTGGAAGTGCAACAAGTACTGACTCCATGGAGATGGATATCTGTTAAAAATAAGAAATTCTACTGAAACATGATTAGAAGATAAAATTCTTATGTTGAATTACTGTGTTTGAATGTAATTTATTTATTTATTCGTGTGGAGACCCCCCCCCCATTCCCTTTACTGTCCTTTAGGACAGGTTGAGCCCTCCTAGTGAGGGATTAGGTATGAATTTTATGACTGTAGATCTATGTGTTCACAGGTCATTTTGCCTGTTCTGAGGGACAAAAAACCCAAGTTTACAGGTGAAAAAACCCTCTACCTCTGTCTAAGACTGGCTAACTCACCTTTAGTTGAAAGAGATCAGATAAAGGTTCTCATGCCATGGACGGGAGATTCGAACCCAGGTCTTTCTGACCAAAGGGCTTCGTCTATACTGACTGAGCTATGGAGGCTAGAGTATTTTTGTTAAAAGTTAATGCCAACTTTTTGGCTGGATAAATAAACTGGAATGGATGGAATTAGATACTAGATAAGTGATCGGCTGTCAGATAGGTATCAGCAGACTGCATATGGGAGAGCAGTATCCCAAAAGTGAAAAGTCACTAGTGCATTACATCATCAGAAAATACCTTATAAATCTTATACCCAACTTGTCAGACAAACAAATAAACATCATTCATAAGCTCCATGTTTGATTGTTGTATTGTATAAAGACTCCTACTTCTTCTCAAAACACTTAGCCACACACTTAATGAACATAGATTCTTATATATATATATATATATATATATATATTTTTTTTTTTTTTTTTTTAAAATAGATTTAATGACTTAAAAAACCGAGATAACTTATAGAGATTTTAATGAGAATAATACAACTAGTTTCGGCTTATAACAGCCTTCATCAGGTATTCATAAAGGAAGAGAATAGTAATAAATATTGAAGTATCTAAAAAACTGGAAATTACAGGTAAAAATTGCCACACATAATTGATACATAAAAAACGTATTTTTTCAAGTTGTTCTAATAGGCGTGCCATTGTTTATTGCAAGTGTGCATGCAGGGTCACGTGAACGCCAATATTGCATAACTGCAGCATGGCTATCTGGGATGTTATAACTCAAATTGTTGTTTAAGTGGACAGGATTCAGCAGGATTTCTCTTGATTCTACAATTTTTCTCTCAAACTCATCATCACAGTGAAAAATATTTTATGATCTATCCCAGCAAACGGAGTGGCTTTGTTGATCATCATTAGGATTGTTTGAAAAAAGAACATGACTGGATAATGCAGTTGAATGTGATCTTTTGTAAGAGATGTCTCTCTCTCTTATGCTCTTCTATATGTTCAATAGATTTGTTAGTTTATCCAAAATAAGGGATATTGCAATCGCACCATAATTTATATACACCTGGATATTTTAGATTGTGATGAGTAAGCTTTGGATGGCTGATTAGAGAATGGATTTTAGGAAGTGTGGTGAAGAATGTCCTGATGTAGTATTTTTTAAGGACTTTAGCTAATTTGTTAGAGACTGTGCTAATGTATGGGATGGAGATGCTACCTTTAAAATTAATAGTTTCTGTTGTGCACTGCCTAGGAGGATCCAGAAGAAATTTCTTAATTGTTTTTTCAGAGCATCCATTTTGTTTAAAGATAAGGGAGAGGTGATTTATTTCTTTTTGTAGTTCATCTGGTTCATTCAAGAGAGAGTGTGCTCTGTGTCCTAAGATAGATATAGTTCCAAGTTTTTGTGGTGGAAAATGATGAGAAAGATTATGCAGATATCTATTGGTATGAGTAGGTTTTCTGTATATGGAGATTTTTAATCTTTCAGAGCATCATGTAAGCATGACATCCAGGAAAGGTAAGGAGTTATTATTTTCTAGATCAGCAGTAAATTTTATATTAGGATGTTAAGATGATGAAGAAAATCTATGAGAGATGTGTGCCCGTGATTCCAAATAATGAAAATATCATCAACATATTGTTTCCAAACTTTTGGTTTAAATGAGAAGGAAGATATGGCTTTTGTTTCAAAATCTTCAAGGAAGATGTTAGCTAGAACTGGGGGACAAAGGATTACCCATTGCCAGGCCTTGTTTTTGTTGGTAAATGGAGTCCTGATATCTGAAGCAACCAGAATGAATGCATTGTTTTAATAAAGCAAACATTTTTTTGGATAATTTGTCCTTTAGTAATGTAAGTACCTCGTCTGTAGGAACGTTAGTAAATAAAGATATAATGTCAAAACTTGCTAGAATGTCATTTTCATTGATGGGAATATCTTTTATATGAGAAACAAAATCTGTGGTGTTTTTGATGAAAGATGAAGATTTATTGGAGAAACACTTGAGGTACTTTGCTAGATATTTGGAAAGTTTATACGTAGGTGAATCAATTCCTTCCATGATTGGGTGAAGAGGGATGTTTTCTTTATGTATCTTGGGAACTCCATAGATGCATAGGATAAGAGAATGTAGAGAGCATAAAGAGAGGCGAACATTATGAGGAAGTTCACTCGTAGTCTTTAACAAGTTGTTTGTACGGTTTTAGGTACTTCAATGTTTATTACTATTCTCTTCCTTTATGAATACCTGATGAAGGCTGTTATAAGCTGAAACTAGTTGTATTATTCTCATTAAAATCTTTATAAGTTATCTTGGTTTTTTTAAGTCATTAAATCTATTTTTTAAAAATGTATCACAACAACCGAGTAGAAGCCTATGATCACACACACACACACATATATACAAGATGGTAATGTATGGAACCTATTGCTTCTTGACCATAATTTTAATTATACATATATAAAAAACATCTCACATCAAGTTCAAAAAAGCTTTCAGAGGGTGAAAACCTCTACTTAGACATGACGGGTAGTTTACATCTTATCTTTAATTATCAGTGTCCCAACAAAAGAAGCTGTCAGCCATATCAGAAATCTCTTTTCACCACACATAGCACTGCTTTCATTCCCTTTCATCCCCATACACTACTCCAGTACAGTTCACTGTCTTCCTTACTTAATCCTCCAACTACCATCAAGATGAGATATATAATTAAAATTATGGTCAAGAAGCAATAGGTTCCATACATTACCATCTTGTGCTTGCATATTCTAATTAGTTAGATAACGTTATTCACAAATGAGGATCAATTTTTAACAACAGGGATATTACAAGACTAACTGCATTATAAAATCATGTAATGGAGAAATATACACAAGGATGATTCAAAGATACTTTAGTTATTTACATGTGTATGAGAATTCTAAATATCCAGTCTCCCTCAGTCATGATGTGTTTGATTATTGTAATTTGACTAAGTATAATATTCACCAGAGGGGAAAAAAAAAAGAAAAAAAAAAATATATATATATATATATTACTAAGCAAATATTCCTCTAACACTATTGCTGATCTACTTAAATGGAATGTATAAGAATTACTTAAGTTTATATGTACTCTAATGGAAAAAAGAGATATCTAAATTTTGATAAATCGAAATGTTCAAGAAAATTGTTACTTAAAATCCTCTTATTTATTTATTTATTTTTTTAATTTTAATAAATACACCCGATTCCAGAAGACTAATATCTCCTTCCAGCAGCAGTTAATTTTTTTTTTTTTTTTTTTTTTTAAATTTAAAGACTCATCATGAGAAAAATTTTCCCCACAATGAGTCTTTGACTCCATGGAGGCCTGAAGATAATAATAAATGATTATGTATTCTGCTACTTTTAGTAAGCTTCAAACATTATCCTAGGGATTAGTTCATTGTGTTCTCTTTCTAGCATAATTTTTAGACTACAGATTCGTTCTCAAAATATGAATAAGTTTAATCTTACTTTAATTTGGTGGAATTCTCTTTCTAAAGATAATATTTTAGATATGTTAAGTCATAAACGCAACTTACATCTTAATGAAAATTCAAAGGATTAATTCTCCAAAACTTTTCCCTGAATTTCTTCAGCGATCCGAGTTTTAATTTTTTTTTTTTTTTTCCTCCTCTACTGTATTTTATTACAATAAAATGATATACAGGTCCTTGCTTACTTGGTATTGTAAATTTCAGAATCAGAAGTATACTGAAATTCTATTCTTATAAAATGGAACAATTGTCAGTGATTATTTCAGCGAGAAAACAATTCTTAAATTTTTTATTATTATCAGCTAGACTTACTAGCTAGATTTACAACAACAACAAAAAAAAAAAAAAAAAAAAAAGAGCTAAACAAATCTAATTCTTCCAACGCCTTAATGCTACTTGCCAACAACTCCAGCTGTTCTTTTTCTTCCTCTCTCTCTTTTTTTTTCTTCTTTTTCTGATTAACGGATGTATTAGAGAATACTTCCGGTGTATAATATGCTTGTTTGGGAGATGTAACTAGCTGTCCTTTTCTTTATTTCATTTAAAGAGGTTTGTTCGGTTGTTTATTACATTTCTCATTTCACAAAATTCTCAGAATAGAAGCTTTTATAAAAACGGAAACTCAAAGATTAAGTATTAATGTTAAATGTCACTATGACAGTAGCACTAAGATCAAATGTGTACCTTGACGTTCATCTATTTACAACTTGATTATCAAGACTAGCGTTTTAAGGAAATTGGATTGCTACCCATATATAATGAAAGTGTGGAAGAAATAAAATTAAACCTAAATATTTCACAAGTTGTAAAAACAATCTAGAAACTCATCGTGAAACAGTCATACAGGAAATACATCAGGATATAGGTATACCCAGTTAGTTTCTATTTGTAAAAGTTAACATAAGCAATATACAAAATATAATTAAATATTGTTTGACTAACTGACAGAGTTTGAAAAATATTGAAAGTTAATACGAAAACAAATAGATAAGGGTTAAAAAAAAATAGCAATTATTATACAATAATAATTGTACTAGAGCCACTGTGGTGATGCGCAATATTATTATTATTATTACACCCTCCTGGAGTCGACAGACTCATCGTTGGAGGTTCATACAGATACAGCCTCTCATGATAAGTCAACTGTGCCTTCTCGAGGTGTGGACTTTCCACCAAAGGAACTCCGGCGACTTCAGTGAGCATTCCCGCTGTAAACGAATACCTTCCTAATTGAAGAAAATGCAACCTTAACCACATACTATGTGGTAGATGATTTTCATTGCCGTGAACCACGGTTACACGGCTTATTGGGGGGGGGGGGGGGGCTATTGGCATGTTTCGTTCCGAGAACAGGGGTTCTGGTTTATGTTTCCTCCTCAATCCTCCAACATGCTGCACAGATCCAGAACCTTTCTCATTTTCGAAGATACAGGTAAAGCAGTTCTGGCTGCCAGACAGGTGTGCGATGCCGACCCAGACGGTATCGTACACTATCTGGCAAGTTTAAAAGGAGTGCAAATCAGTTGGCGTATACGTTCATTGTTATCTTTGCCGCCAGATAGGGTCAGAAGGGAAGCAATAGCATGCGATAGACACTGTCAATGCCACCTTACGGCATGGAAACTGGGCGACGTGTCTAAGAACCTATCCTCCCCCCATAGTATTCCTTGCACTTTTTCGCATCACCTTTGATATATTAACATGACGATAGTCCTAAAAATATATAGTCACTGCAGTTAAAATAAAAAAGCCTACATAAAAAATTCCAGAAAAACTTAAAAAAAACTAAAAAAAAATTACCAAAATTTATTCCGCATTCATTTTGTCAATATTCACAGTATAAAAACCAACCTAAATGATGTACACTATCACCTGCAGACATCCAAAGCCCATGTGCTTTTCATCGAACCCTAAATCGCTGCCCATCATAAATATCCAAACCGATATGTATCCAGTCCTTCCGATGCAAAATGTACCTTTGCTTTTCTGTGAGCTGTGGTTTCTAGCAAACGGCATATTGTTGGATGGTCCTGCAACCTACCACTTTAGTAAAAAATAAATAAAATAAACTAATACAATAACAACAACGTTACTGGCTTGCTGGGTGAAGCATAAAATGCTTTTTATTTTCCCCTTTATCTGTGTGGAGAAGCTTGATGGGGGAGGTTGTGAGACTTATGCTCGCACTTTGTGAGCTATGGAGTTAGCTCTGTTCTGCTGAAAGCAGGATTGCCTTGGGTCTTTTGTGTTTTTGATAGTCATGTTCACTATAACTGGAAGCTTGTCTGATTAGTGGATTGGGATGAGAATGTGCCTTGCTGAAGAACTTTTCCGCATGGTCATGAAGGAGAGAACGGATGTCAGGGGTTCCGGTTTCTCTGTGGATCTGCGTGTTTCTGACGAACCATGGGGCGTCTAAGATCATCCGCAGGCATTTGTTTTGTATCCTCTGTAGTTTCAAGATGTTAGATTTGGATGTGTGACTCCATGCCGGGGATGCATATGTGATTACTGGTCGAATTACCATCTTATATAATAACAGCTTGTTGCGTTTATCCAATTTGCTGTTGCGATTGATCAGGGGATAGAGTTGGGCTATGGTTCTGGATGTCTTTGTGCCTATGAGCTTGATATGGCTGTTGAAATTTAGCTTTTTGTCTAGCTGCACTCCAAGGTATTTGGCTTCTGTCTGCCATGGTATCTTTTTTCCGAGAAGTTCAATATCATCTTGGATGAAGGCTTTGCGTCTGGTGAACAGTATAGCTGAGCTTTTGACGGTGTTTACTTGTATCCTCCAGTCGGAGAACCATTTCTCTAGCTTTGTGATAGTATCCTGGAGACGACTGATCGCCAGGTGTGGGCGGAGAGATCTTGTCATTATGGCTGTGTCGTCAGCATATAGGGCTGTGATGGTAGTCCTCAGGTTCTGTGGAATGTCAGCGACGTAGATTGTGAAAAGTAAAGGAGCCAAAAGAGATCCCTGAGGTACTCCTGCCAGGATTTTGCGCCTAGTTGAGATGGTGCCATTTATTTTTATCTGCATGGATCTGTCAGTGAGGTATGATTTTATTAGACGGCTAAGGTTTGTTGGAATGTTGGCCTGAATGAGTTTATAGAGTTATCCTTGATGCCATACTTTATCAAAGGCCTTGGCAATATCCAGAAAAACTGCAGCTGAGTGAAGGTTCCAGTTGTATCCTTGAGTGATATGCTCCACTAGTCAGTGTATTTGTTGCACTGTGCTGTGCATACGGCGGAAGCCGAATTGTTCATTTGGAATTATTCCTAATTGGTCTGATTTTTCTTGTAGTCTTGAAAGGATAATTTTTTCAGCAATCTTTCCCAGGTTGGAGAGCAGGCTTATTGGACGGTAGCTTTGCGGGAGTTGCGGATTGTTTCCTGGCTTTTTTATTGGTATGATGTCTGCTGTTTTCCATGTAGAGGGGAAGTGTTGTATCCTCAATATTGCATTGGTTATGTTAACCAGGTGCATAATAGCCTTTCTAGGAAGTAATTTGATGATTCTGTTAGTAATTCCATCTGGCCCTGGAGCTTTTTTGTTGTTTAGATGCTTTATGATGTTGGTTATTTCAACTGGAGTCGTGGGGGTGATGCTGGTTGGTTTGTCTTCGGATTGATTTAAGGTACGCTTGACCTGCTGGTGGACTTTATATATGTGGGTGATGTTTATATTATCATATGACGGGCTGCATTTTTTTTCTAGGTTTCCTGCTATTGCTTCTGCTTTTTCTTTATCAGTGTGCGCCGTTCCATGAGCAGTTTGCATGGGCGGTAGGGGATTGTGTTTAGTGCGCAGAATCTTCAGAAATTTCCATATTGTGTGATCTTCTGGGTTGAGTGATGATAGTTTATTGTCCCAATCCTGATTCCTGTGGATTTGAAGTGCTTTTCTGACTTGGTTGTTCAACTTGTTCAGAGTTTTCTTGTCCTGTGGGGCTCTTGTGTTGTGGTATCTTTTCCTGGCTTTGTTTTTTGTTCTGATGAGGTCCATTATGTTTTCTGGGAGCCGACCGGATGGGTGGTTGGTTGTGGTTTTGGTCACTGCTTCTAGTGCTTTTTTAATTTGGCTTGTTAAATTGCTTATTGCTTCATCTATGTCTTCTTTTTTGTAAATGATTGGTACAGGACCAATGTATTCTGGTAGGATTTTAGCTAGCCTATCCCACGATATGAAGGTGTGCTGGTGGGCCAGTTGATCTAGTGTGCCAAGTTTGATCAGGATTGGGTTGTGATCGGATGATAGTTCATTGAGCGTCTCTAGTTTGTATTGATAACTGATGTTTCTAAGGATAGCTATGTCAAGTACATCTGATCTGCCATGAGGGCTGTAATGGGTGTGCTCAGTGGGTCCTGCTACCACAACTGAGTTAAGTGTTGAATAGTTGTGTAGTATGCGACCACTTCTGTTGTTGGTGGTGCTGAACCATGCTGTGTGTTTGGCGTTCAAGTCACCTACTATGATGGTGGGGTCTGTGGTGCCGAGGACTGCATCCAGGTCTGTTGTCAGTAGAGGATTGCTTGGTGAGTTGTAGGCAGCAAATATCTTGAGACTTCCAGCATTGTTTGTGTGGACTTGTATTCCTGTGGTTTCCAGGTTTGTAGTCTGTGGGTTGGATATGACATTGTGGTGGAGGTATGGTTTGATGTAGATGGCAGTGCCTCCCCCTCTGGAGCTGAGTCTATCCGTTCGGTATATTGTGTATCCTCTCACTTTTGGGTTTTTGGCAGGTCTTAGGTGGGTCTCGTTGATCAGCATTATGTCCGGGTTGTGTCTTTGTGCGAATTCCTGTAGTTCTAATGTTTTGTTGGTGAGGCCATTGGCATTCCAGGCTACAATTAGAAGCGAGTTAGGTTTTACTTTTGTTTTATTCATAGTTGAGTGCTGTGAGTATGGAATATGTTCCTTGCAGGAATCTCTTTGTGGAGGATGGAGTTGGGTTTGTTCTGCTGAATTCCTGGAGCATAGTGGCTAGCGAAGCAGTCAGTATTGCTGTGATGTTGGAGCCTATTTGATTGCTTTGTATTGTGTCCTTTGGGCGGGCTGCTTCAGCATAGGTCTTGGTGGAAGGTTGAGCCCTTTCCTGACTTTTATGGCTTGGGTTTTGATGGTTTGATGATTGTGCAGCAGAGATGCTTTGATTGGTGGTCCAGATTGGGGGAGGTTGGGCGGGTCTTGTAGTTCCGTGATTTCTGGGATGGTGGCTGCATCCTTTGTAGTTTGCTGGGTGGGGACCTCCACAGTTGGCACATTTGGCTGGTGTGGTTCTTGCTTTTGTGCATGTAATGGTTTGATGCTTCTCGCCACACTTTAGGCATCTAACTCGGCTTTACAGAGTCTTTGGGCATGGCCAAACTTTTGGCAACGATGGCATTGCCCTGCTGATGCCCTTTTCCTGAGTGGCTCTGTTGATATTTTAAGTCCACAGACCGCAGTTATGTCATAAATTTGTCTTTGAGTGTTCTGTATCTCAACCAATACTAATGGCATTGGTTGTTTATCGGATCTGTACATCCGGTTGACTTTGATAGGTGTTAGGCCCTGCTGGGTAAGGTCAGCCGCGATCTCCTCGGAGGTAATGCCTTCGGTGACACCTCGCAGTACAACCTTTAGATTTCTTTCGCTGCTTAGTGCGAAGGTGTGGTACTGTAGTTTGATATGATTTACGTGAAGAATGCAAATGGCGGCTCGCGTATTAGTTCAGTGCGATAGTTTTGAATGATAAATGATATATATAGAGGTAAGCGTTCTTCATTTTCTGAAATTTCATATGCTATTGATTTGTGCATTTAGCTAATCGCTCGATATTGCTGGCAATCCTTTTCATCTGCAATATCCTCTACAAAATTTCTGCTGGCAGGTCTCAAGACCTGCCGGATTTCTAATTGCGATCATAAGCAATTTTCCAATCACTACCTACTAGATATAACAACAAATAAAACAGACATGGATAATATTACTGATCTGCTAGAGCATCTAAATAAAGAACAAGCATTAAAATAGTTTAAATTACTGCTTAAAAAATTTGATACTGAATGGCCAGGTTTCCTAAACCTGTACACACAGCCGGAAGAATCCGATGATATGGACGGCGAAGTGGAAGAGATCAATGACACATCCATCTCCCGGCCCGAGAGCCTCAGTCAGACGGTCTTCACAGGAGAACAGACGGGCAAGAGACGTAGAATCGAGGATGATCAGGTGGAAAACGAAACTCCCTCACAAACAGTCCCGGAAAAAAGGGAAAAGGTCCCCCCGGTAATTCTCCGTGAAAAGGAAAAATGGACCACAGTTGCAAGAAACCTAAGAGAACATCAAATTGGATACTCCTGGGCCAAAAACACCGACGAAGGTGTAAAAATTCAACCAACAACAGTGACAGATTATAGAGGAATAACAAAAATGATGGAAATAAACTAATGCCTTTTGGTTTCCCGTATATAGGGAGTAGGCGAGGCCATTTAGCCCTATCTAACTTTTGGAGACTGAGTGGGTAGTTTAATTTCCACTGATAGCCAATCAGAGATAGTTGGCCCAAGGCTATCACTAATATAATCGGTACTCAGTGAAGAAGGCGGCTAGCAAGTGTCACCATCTCGTGGTGCCTAACCCTAACAGAATATTTTAATGTCTGAAAATAGTGTGGGTTCGACGGCCGATTTTCTTGAGTTTACCTGACGAAAAACCCAAGGTTCCGGGAGAAAAAAAACCCGCTAGCCCGTGGTCGACTAACTCCGGAACCGGTCGAGAAAAGGCTTAGAAAAAGTTCCAATAGTCGGCGATAAGATTCGAATGCCTTTCGTCGTGCTGTCAAGTGCCGTAGAGTGCAAACGCCACTTCTATTGAGTATATTTTTATTAACACTAAAGCATCTATGTACAATCAAAATAAATATATATACAACTATTTACAATATATACATTTGTACATAGAATGCTTATTCTAATTGACATTTTGATTTACATTTCTTGAGGCTACTTCTACTGAGGTTATTTCTATCAACAACAGCAGCTGTGTACATTTATAAAAATAAATATTTAAACAGCTATTTACAATTTGTACATAGGCTGCTAATTCTATTAGGCATTTTCATTTACTCGTTACAATATACTTATGACACCTGTTTTACAATCACTGTTTAAATAAGATACAACATCACATGCTCAATTTCTATTTTCCTTATTGTCCTATTGAATTGCTTGAGCTGTTATTTTTGTTGGTATATGTTACATAGTGATTTCAGTCTATTTATAAGTTCCATTATCAGATCAGTCTATTCTCATTTATATATATATACATACATATACATATATATATACACACACACACACACACATATATATACATATATACATACATATATACACACACATATACATACATATATACATATACACCCACACACACACACACATATACATATACACCCACACACACACATATACATACATATATGCATATACACCCCCACACACACACATATACATATACATACATATATATGTTAGCATTGACATTTTCCATATGTACAATTCGTTTTACATATATCTTCATTTTATATCTTTGTTCACATATTTTGGATGACTATTTTATTAACTTAATTTAAATGCACATCTTATTCTTAAAATACATACATTGCTTATGTTTTTATTTACATTTATATATGCATATACTTTGGTAGTATCTCTATATCTCATGCAGATTTTATTTTTTTATAGGCACTCTTATTTTTACAAAAAAGAATTCCATCTTGCTTTAACATTATATTGTTTGCTTAACTTAAGAGGTAAATCTGTAGTTTCTTATATACAAAGTTTTCTGAATTGCAGAATTAGTTACAGGTCTATAAATGGATAATATATCCTATTAACATTTTGGGTTATTATCATGTTATGAACTTATGTTATCTGCATTTCTTACAATTGACATTTCTACCGTCCTTGTGTCTGTATATACAAGAACATATACATATGTCTGGTAGTATATCTTAATCTACATATTTATTACTAGAGTAGTATTGACTTATCTTAAGGAGTAATTTGCTATTTACTTTTCATTTTTTTTTTCTTACACAATTAGATATACATATATATATATATAACATTCTTATCCCTTATATATAGGCGTACCTATATATTATTATTAATATTTTTATTATTTTTTTAAACTTTTACTTATTAATTTATTTTAATTATTTTATATACATATATACTTTTTTTTTAAATTTTTTTATTTTTATTTTATTTTTTTTATTAGATTTGATATCTTGTTGTCATTATTCCTCTCGTTGTGGCGAATGAGCCTACGTTAACAGCACCTTTGTCTGGGATTATGCTTTTTGTTCAGATAGTGGGTTATCATTATTGTCTACCACTAACTACGGGGATTCCATTATCGGTATAAGTTTTATTTTTCCTTCTTCTTCTCCTTCTTCAATTAGGCCGAGTTTCCTCCATTGCTGTGTTGTTATGCTTTGGGTTTGTGTAGTGTTTATTATAATTTCCTTTAAATAATTGTTAATTTTTGCTAGTATGTCTGGTCTGGTGTCTCTTCCGTGTATTTTGTCACATCTGTGGGACCATATTGCATACATTGTTATTATTATGATTATTAGTTCTGTTTTTTTCATTTTTTGGTCTTCCAACCAAAATAATGTGTTTTCAGAGAATGGTTGTGTCTTATGTAGGAATTTCTGTATGGTGTTCCATACTGTGGACGTTTTGCTACAGAACATCATAATATGATATATTGTTTCTGGGTCGGGACAGAAATGACACTTCGCTGGGCCTTGTAGTGGGATTTTTTTTGCTACACACCACATTTTTGTGGGGAGACAGGCATGGTGTACTTTATAGAAGAATGTTTTGTATTTTGGTGATATTGGAAGTCGGAAAACTTTGCTAAGCACTGGACTTAGCCTAATTTCTCCTTTTCTTATTTCCCTGTGTTGGGGAGGTGGGAATGTCACTTGACTTAATGTTTTATATAGTTTTCTTGGTTTAATTGTCAGTAAGGTTTCGGTATCTGAGTGTTTCATTATATATGTGTACCCTTCGGCTATTTCTTTGAACATTCTCGGGCTTGGTTTTTTTATATCTGGAAGTGAGCTTATAAACCTATGCGGCAAACACTTTTGTAAGAATGTTGCCGCATAGGCATGATAGGTTTTTGTGTGTGCTCGGGCTGCTGTTATTGCCCTGCCGATGAAAGTTTTCAGATGGATGTTTAGCAATGCTAAACCTCCAGCTTCAACTTCATGGAAGAGTGTTGATCTGTGCATGGGTTCATACTGAGAGCCCCAGATGTATGTAGCGCATAGCCTGTGTATTTTTTCGGCCCACCTTCCGTGATACGGGGTGTTGTGTATCTTGTACCACAGGCGAGATGTTAGGTAGATGTTGCAAACCCGGGCCCGTCCTCTGACGGACAGCTGTCTAGGGCGCATTGCATTAATTTTCTTCTTTATGCCGTCATGGAGTTCTTTCCACTGTTCTTCGTGTGATTCTGAGCTTCCGATGTTGATGCCCAGAACTGGTATGTAATTATTCACCTGTATTCCTGAAGGAATCCTTGGTTGGTTTTCCCACTTGCCAATTATTTTGCAGTGGGATTTTGCCAGATTCACATTCAGTGCTTAGGCTTTGCTGAAGTCTTTTATTATTTTGAGTGTTGTGTCCAAGGATTTTTGTTCCTAGTGTTAAAGTGACGTCATCAGCATATGCCAAAATTTTGGCGTCACTTTCTCCGTGTATATGTGTTCCTTTGATATTGTTGTTTGTGTTAATGGCTAGAACAAATAGAGCCATGGATAGTGGGTCTCCTTGCCGGATGGAACATTTTATTGGGAAAGAGGCTGAGAGATTTTTATTAATGATCAGCCTACATTCCGCGTTTCTGTACAAAAGCTTAATCGTTTCTTTCCAGTTTACTCCAACTCCTATTCGGTCTAGTGTTTCAAACAGGTATTGGTGGCTAACTGTGTCAAATGCCTTTTGAATATCTAGACCCATTACAATACATGGATTTTCTGTGAGGCTGTAATAATCGCAAATGCATTGGAGGTGCATTATTGTGTCAAGAATATTTCTTCCTTTCACTGCACATGATTGTGCTGGTGAGATAAGTTTATGGAGGTGCTTTTGTATTCGGTTTGTAAGTATTTTAGATATTATTTTGTAATCAGTATTCAGTAGGGTTATGCCTCTCCAGTTTTTTATGTCTTGTAACTTCTGTTGATCCCCAACCTTTGGTAGTAGTACAATGTGTCCTGTGTTGAATTTTGCTGGCGTTGTCTGTGTTGTAATCATCGTGTTGATCATTTTAATAAAAATATGTTCAAATTTTGGGAAGTATTCTTTATAGAATTCCTCCTGTTAGTCCGTCTTCACCTGGTGATTTGTTATCCGGGAGCTGTTTCACTATAAGACGGCATTCTGCTACGGTGATTGGTGCGTCGATCTCCTCAGTCTCCTGCTGGGTGATTTTGGGGAGGAGTGAAAGGAATCTTTCTCTTTCTTCCTGACTGCTGGGTTTTTCTTGAAATAGTGAAGAAAAGTATTTTTGAACACCACGAATTATTTCGGAGTCTTTATTTAGGGTTTGGCCTTCGTATGTTATGGTTTTTATTCTCTGTTTTGCGTTCCGTTGTTTCTCAAACAGCCATGCTGTCGAGGTCTTCCCTTCATCATTTTCAATTATTTTGAGACCAGCACGTAGCCACGCTCCTTCTATTTCCTGAAACTGTTTCGCTTCGCTGTTATGCGGTTTTTAATTTCTTCTATTTCTGTTCTGATGTTTTCATTATTTCTGTCATGGTGGTGATACAATTTTGATAATTTCTTCGTGTCAGCGTTCTGTTTGTTCCTTTGTTGTTGCTTTTTTATTCTACTAATTTTGATTGCTGTTTGTTTTGTCATGTGTTTAAATTTCTCCCAAGCTGTTACAGCATTTTCTATGGCTTCTATTTCCTCAACTATTTTCTCTGTGTTATTGTTGAATTCATCGTCATCTTTAAGGTGTTTATTAAATTTCCATAGGGGGAAATTTCTGTTTGTAAACTTATCAGCTGTTTCTGTTTGTTGATATTGTAGTTCAGCCATCACCATATGGTGATCGCTGAACATGACAGGTGTGTGTTGTACAGTTTTGACCTTTATATTTCTGAATGTTTGGATGTATATGCGGTCTATTCTAGAGGCGTTTCCAGGTGCAAAATATGTGAATTCTTTCTTTTGGGGAGGCAAGATTCTGAAGGCATCTGATAGGCCACAGTGGGTGAAAACTCTTGTGAAATTTTTCTGCAGAATTAAGTTTGGGTGTTCTTGATCCTTTTGTGGTTGTTCTGTAAAGTTCATATCTCCTGCTATTATTGGGTTATTTTTTTGTTGAATATAGTGTCGCACTTCCTCCCAGAAGGTGGTCTTATGATTATGTGTGGCTGGTCCATATATGTTAATTATGTTGTGTATTTTTTTCTGCCAAAGGAGCTCGACCTCCAGAACTCTATGCCTGATTACGACATTATGGGATAATATTTGGAGGTTACCCGATTTTTTTATTAGTGTAGTAACTCCACCTATTCCATTGGTCTGAGCCTCTTCGGCAACGATATGGTACATTGTTTGTAACTTGTATTTGAAGCTGTTTGATGGGTCAGTGTTGTTGTGTAGTCTAGTGTCCTGTATCATAAGTATATCGGGTCTGTGTTGAAAGATTAAATTAACTGTTAGTTGAATCGATGTTTTATTATTTAGCCCGTTTACATTTAGTGTGATGATTTTTAGATTGTGAGTCATAGTTAGAAAGTTGAAAGTTTTCTAGAGCCTTTTCTTTCCGGACGCTTAGCTATTTTTTTTTCTTCGGGTTTTGACTTCCGGCTTTTGGTGATGTTAGGCGTAAAATTCATTTTTGCTCTCTTTACTGGGGTATGTTTAGTATTCCATTCTGATTTCTCTACTTCGTTTTCTAAATCCGTTTTACTTTTTTCTGTAATTTGTGTTACCGAGATGGTTTGAATTATTTCACTGTTTGGAAGTTCTTCATCTTCAACCGGGCAATTATTATTTAATTCTTCATTTGTGTTATTCGGAGTGATTTTTTTTTCTCTGTAGTTTCAGGTTTTGTTACTTTTCTGAATTTGAAACTGACCTTTGGCTGTTAGTCTCCTCGCCCGCCCGGATAATCCCTTCCTTTGCCTTTAGCAGAGAGTTATTCTCCTTACATTCCTTGTGCCCGTGGGTGTTAAGCCCTGGGGTGCTGCTCTCATTGACCAGATTCTCTGCCTCATATTCAATACTTGAGGTTATTTCCTGGAAGTCTTCTGCTTTTTCAAGCTCATCGCATGTGTTCGGTTGATTGCCCGAAGGGCGCGCGGCCAACATGGAGGCATATGTCTGCCCTGGACATTGTTTAATATCGTGTCCGATTCTCTTGCATCGCTCACATTTAGATGCTGTACATTCTCTTCTTAGATGACCTACTTGCCTGCATCTTAAGCATACAGGAGGTCTTCCTGGAATGATTACTAAGCCTGGCATTTTAGAAACTTTTATAATGTACGGGATATTTTCTATTCTGGCATCGTCATTCAATGTAATAGTCAATCTTTTTTTGTTGGATAATACATGCGCCCATTCTTTATCTTTTATATTGGATACATTTTCAATACATTCTATTTTACCAAATGATTCAAAGTGCATGCCAACTAATCTATTAGATATTTGGGGGGGGGGAAACCAATGAATTAAAATATCTAATTTTCTAGATCTCACAATGGGGATAATTTCACATGTATGGTTATTAACATTAAGCGATTTTAATTTAGCAAATTTTTCTTTCAAAGAAACATGTTTAAATGAAATTATGAAAACATAACTGAACTTTAAGGAGCCAAGGTGCCATACATCGGAACCTCTTACCTTGCCTTTCAAACTTTCGATGATATCCAGTTCTGTATATGGGGCGCCAGAAGGATCACACTTTAGGATGCAGGCCTTGCTCCAATCTAGTTCATCTGGGAGATTCAACGATGAGAGAACATCTGAATTGCAATCCGTTGTACTGGCAGCAGGTGACTGAAAGACGGTAGCTGATGCCTGTTCCATTGTGTTATGTAGATTTGTTACTGTAGAGACTAGGGATGTATCCTTCAGAGATCCAGTAGCCTTGGTACTTGAAGAGGTAATGCCAGATGAAACATTTCCTTCCGGTAGTTGTTGAAAGCTAGTAGCCTTAATAGGTGAGCTTGTATTAGCAAGTGAAGATTTTTCCGCGATCGACGACATGCTGTATGAAAGCAGACGGTACGTTAAGGGCAGCGTGCCCGCACTGGTAAGGCTTAGCAGCACTAATCCTCTTACGCTCGAACACTAAGGAGCATACAAAAACAGGTCTGCTCTGGTCAGAGTTCACGCCACTCTATTGAGCTACACAGGCTCTGTTAGTAAAGAACCAGAAACACTTTACCACATGACGATTAGTTGATTAAAACCGAAGGAATCTAGTGTTGTGAAATAGTGGATGTCACAGATTCCAATAATAAAACATATTATAATGGCTAAATGGGAAGAACCTAAGTAGAGTAAATTGGACTGAAAAAACGTCAAATCGAGAAATAGTGGAAAAATAGGGAAATCACGTGAACTTTTAGATAGCATAAAAAGAAGAAACCTGCATACCTTGGTCACCTACTTTTAATGAAAAATATAAGATAATTCAATTGATTATAAAAGGGAAGGTAAATGGAAGAGGGCAAGAAAGACGAAGAAAATCTTGACTGGCAGAACTGTCATGAGTTCTGAGAGACTGTTCAGAGTGTATGAGGGTCACTCAAAATTTGCCAAGGTGGTCGCTGACCTTCGATAGGAGATGGCACTCAAGGAATAAGATACCATGTGTAGCACAGTGTAAGTGGTGCTTGATCGCCCGAAGGAAGACCTAGGTTCAAACCTAGGTCTTCCTTCGGGCGACTAGAGGAACTTATTTAGAATAAGACTAGAGGAACTTATTCTAAACCATTCTTCAACCGGTTCCGGTTGAAGGATGCTTTTATCAATCTCTTCACGGGCAGATATTCACTTTCCGCGGAACACTGATGTTCTGTGAAAAATTATCAAAATTAATATGAGCCTGGAATGGGTTTAAATGCTGTGACAAGTTCAAAGATGTTTGAAAATCAGGCGCTCCTCACTTTGCGTGTGGATTGTGCTATTAAGGCCAGCCTGCACTGGCTTTGTCTCAGCCGGCTGATAGCCGCCCGTGGTTATCGACACCTCAGAGCGCAAGTACGGAGGTATCTATTCTTGGAAACGTGCGATCCCAAACAAGGTCAATGCAGTGCAATGCAGCCCGGCACGCCTGCTGTGTGCGCTGTCGCATTTTTGCGATGCGATACAGCCTGTTTCGGCGATAGTGTGCGCTTAGCTTTACATTGAATAGGAGACCAATGATACTCGACTCTAACCAAGGTGTTCCGTTAAAATTTCAGGATTTGTGAAGTCTTCCATCGTAGGAGAAATTTGAGAAATGCTGTCTTAGACAATAAATATATAATATTAGGATTAGGGACCAGGAGATGGCGACACAGCTGCCTCTCTTCGCTAGATGCCAGATACTGTCAGTAACAGTCTTGGGCCAGCTATCTCTAATTGGCCTCAGGTGGAGATTGAAATGCCCCCCTCCCCTCAGTCTCCAAAAGCTAGGGCTAAAACGGCCTCTCCTACTCCCTGTAAGGGAATATTAAAGTCGTTAGCAGTTTTTTTTAACCATTTGGACATACAGGTGTGACTATGTATGAAAGAAAAAGGGCTAAAAATATCCTGCCAATGTTTCATGTGCGCCTTCAAGATATAATGAAGAATTCTATCCTTTGAAAACAGTGAACGCAGAGGAGTCCTAAGGAGTTAACTTCCAATCCAGCTAACAAGTCACTCACCTAGATATCTGAGGAGGTGAACTTTTTATGTGCAAGTTTATGTGTATGAGAGAGAGAGAGAGAGAGAGCATCCCTAAAAAGAATAATCAAAATCAGCTAACAAGGCAATTTTTGGAATACTAAGGGACTTATGTCATATGTCAATTCCCCTGCTGCACAACTATTATTACAATCTTTCCTTGTCCATTATACCTTTCCTCTTTAGGACTCTCTCCAATGACTTTTTAATTTGCAGCTCCTGCATCATTTCATTATCTAACCATTTCAATCTTTTACTTGTTTTTTTAACTTCTTCATAATCACATATGTTTCCTGCAGGCAATATATGCTCTATGTTCAACCATTATCATCATGGCTAGTTCCTCAACAATCTCAACTGCCTGAGCCACTCACTAAGTGCTTAATATTCATGCTCACCTAAACATTACTTTAAACAGTGCCACTTTCCTTGCTACTTCTTTAATCTTCCATTTGAAAAGAACAAATGGTCTGTATGATCAACAATACTTAATCTCTATAATAAATTTAGTTTAATCTTTTATCCAAGTGTAAGCTTGGATAATTGATATTATATTCAACCAAGTGGGGAAAAAACCTTCCAATACTCACCCTCGTCTTTTTATGTTTTATGTCTTCTTTAAAAATAATGTAATATTCATTATATTCTGTTCTTGTAAATATGTTATCTTCCATCGGTAAGGTCTCAATAACACTAATGGTTTGGAAATAAATAAATTTGAATATGGCTATAAATGTTACGTTATTAGTTCCTTATACTCTTCGGATTAGTTCTTTATCTCTAGTTCCCGGTCTTTGTCCACAATTCGATCAGACCTTTCGCTTTGCTTTTTCCATTTAACGATTCCTATATCCCTACTTTCATTCTAATATAATTCATCTCCAATCTATCCTGACCACTTATGCTCACACAAGGCTAATTCTCATTTCTTTGCATGAACACAGACTCTCTCAGCAATCTACCAAGCTGTATGTGGATGCAGATAACTGTCTGCATCCACGGGAATGGGTAGCTGATTAGTTGTCCCCAGTTAACATGAAATCCTGCGATGGATTATTGAAAACCATTGACACTCTGTTCTCATCGTTCATATACCAATTTACGCTTCTCATCCATTTTATTTAACTAATATTGAACTGTTATTCCAGTTTCATTTGGCACTTCACATCCATTCAATTACAGAGGTGTAAACACTTCAAGGCCAGTAAGTGGATTCAATGAGATAGGTTAGGTTCATATCATTGCTTAATCGCAATCTTTCCATCTGTACAGGATTCCATCGAATTCTATATAGATTCCTGACTGCATAAGAACCACAATTAAGCAAAGATACAAGATTTAAAATGGTGTAATTTTAATGATGTCCGGAATGTTCTCTTGAAAGAGGAATGGAAACTTTGCTATCAATAATGTTTGTCGTATTTCAGTTATCCTTTGATCGAATCTGGTTTTCTGTGTCTAGGTTAGTGTAACAGGGATCTTCTGCGCTTTTAGTCTCAATGTCTGTATAACATTGCATTTCTGTCTGGTTATTGTTGTTTTTCTCCAAGTAGGAGAGCGACGTTCTGCTGAATCACAACAGAACATCGCTCTTCTATGAAACAAGTCTTATGAAACATTCACTTATTTTCAACAGTTGACCTGTAGTGGATTTCAAATTTGCAGATGTACTGTCCGAGGATAGCAGTATGATATTAACATGAAATTAAAAAAAAAATTACTTTTGTGTCAGCATTTATGATCAGGTTCAGATTGAAAATAATCAACATATTAGTCTGATGATTATTCCATTTTAAAGAAATATCGATAATTTCCAACTTTTATAGTTTCAGCATTTAACTGGGTTTTAAACAAAAGCTTATAATAGGGTACAAAAAATATAAATTCCTGCATCTTTTATTGCCAAAAAGGAAGTAAGTAGAGCACTGCTATCTTGATTTTAGAATCCTAGCCTAAGGCTACCAGTGATTTAGAAAGATTTAAAGACATAATGCTTTTTTTTAATTTAAAAATTTAAAAAAAGCATTATGCAAACAAATATGAAACAAAAATCATTGAAGTTCAGCAAAGACCACATTGGCTAAATTTTTACATCAGCACATAGTTAAGAAATCATGGTAATAAATCAGATTGCTGAGTAATTTTATCTTAAAAGCACATGATAAAGTATCAAGAGAAATGCTCGAAAAGATTAAAAATGTCTGTTGTAAATGAAGAATACACAAAACACACATACAAACACAGACCATATTCACTATATGTTAAAACGCATGAGACCCTAAATTATCAAGTTAAAGGGACGCATGTTAAAACGGCTAACCCCAAGGAAGCGCCATATTCTTTAACAATATGCATCTTATTTGAGGAAATATAACTAAAACGGCCAGACGTATTGGGAGAGCTCTAGAATCCCTGAAAACAACTTTTGCAGACTAAAAAAAAAAAATCAGCTAACGTCTTTTTGTTCCCGCATAGGGAGTAGGCGAGGCCGTCTTATTTCTAACTTTGGAATGGGCAGTTCAATCTCCACTGGTAGCCAAGCAGAGATAGCTTGCCCAATCGATACGCAGCAGTGGCGGCCGATGAAAATTTTAAGTGAGGGTGCTGCATATACAAAAAAAAAAAAAAAAAAAAAAAAAACTTTTATCCCCTAATCAGTAACGAATTTATTAATAAATAAATTTACAAATTAAAAATTGCTTTATTAAAAATATTTTTCATCCTCACCACGAACAAACACCGATAATAAAAGTTTCGTATCAATAGCAATGACAAGTGCAAACGAATATCGGCGTTAGATCGCAGTGCATTTGTTTCGTGTAACGATAATTAAAAAAATATAATTCTTTTTATATTTTCAACGGTGACACTCGTCATAATTCAGCCTTGTATCTATAATAAATAAATAATTATATGTTATTTTAAACATAATAAAATTAGATTTACAAAAAATAGTTTACCACGCACATGCACCAATAATAAACGTTTCATATCATGGTCGATTGGTAGAGCCTCTGCTACTAATGGCTCAATTAAGTAAGTTTGAGCGCGGTTAGTAGTTGGAAGGGGACCTATCGTTCGATGCTGTTGGCACACCCTCCCTCGATGAGTCTTTGGACTTCCTGGAGGTGTCAAATAATAATAATAATAATATCCCACAGAAATTACGCGCGTAAGCATACTAAAGATACACTGCCGTTTGAGCAGTGTGGGAATGACGTAACGTACAATGACAAGCGCAAACGAATATCGGCGTTAGATCGCAGTGCATTTCTTTCGTAATCTAAAGCGTTAATAGAACAATTCCAATTATTAACTATTCAATCAATGTCGAAATATAAGCTATAACCTTTAACATCTTGTATTACATTTATATAATTGTATGCATTGTTATTATTTATAAACACAAACAAAATTTAATTTTTTCAGTTTTTCCTTAAGGGTGCTGCAGTGTCGCAGTGCTTATGTACCGACGGCCACTGATATGCAGTGAAGGAGGCTGCTAACAACTGCCGCCATCTCGTGGTTCCTAACATTAACACCATATTTTTAATGTCTGAAAATAGTGTGAATTTCACGGCGATTTTCTTGAGTTTATGGGACGAAAAACCCGAGTTTCCGGGAGAAAAAACTCTTTTGCCCGTTCCAGTGACCGACTAACTCGGGAACCGGTCGAGAAAAGGCTTAGAAAATGTTCCTCTATTCGGCGACTAGATTCTAACCAAAGCATTTCGTCGTGCGGTATTATTGGTTTGCACTCTATGGCGTCGTTCGCCATAGAGCGCAAACGCAACTTCTATTGAGCTACATTCCTCAGAAATATTCCTCACATTAATCTTTCAATCTGACCTTGATTCACAATTAGCTTTCAGCTCTCTTAAGTGAAGAACCTGTCCAAATATTTTTGTCTATGCAGTTTATTCTAGGTCTGCCTCTTATTCACGTTCTTTGAATAAGTTCAAGAACTTGCTTTGAGAGGCAATTAGATCTGCCTATATGACCAAGCCAAATGAGTAATTATCCGACTCTACCATTAATCCCTTAACTGTAACGAAGCAAATATTGAGTCCATTTGAATTAAAATATGCTCACCATGATCGCCAAAAGTCAGTCTCTGTTACAATGGAGAAAATGATATGAACCATTTCCAGTAGTTCATATCCTTTTCTGATTAATCTAAACACCTCTAAGAATGTATATATTTCAGAGTTCCTTTTCGTTTCTTTGGTATCTGGTTTCTAAAGGAATGTTCAGCTGAATTGGCTAGGCAATGCACATGTTCGTATAACTTAATTCTCAACTCCAGAATGATACCACAGGAATGGAAATGTTTGTTAGTTCCATTGTACAAGGGTGGTGCAAAAACTATCGACTATCTCTAACTATCGACCAATCATTATCTCTGGTGTGGTAGTAAAGATTTTAGAGAAGTTCGTAAGAACTTGCATACAGAAATGGGTAGACAAACAAGCTATACTCTGCAAGGAGCAGCATGGATTGATTAAAGGAAGGTCATGTTTTAGCAATTTCATCATCATCACGAACCATTGGCACAGTGCTCGTAGGTGTCTGATGCCATGTTGACAATATTGTCCCAATAACGTCTGTTCATTGCAGCATGACTTAATTATTGAAGAGTTCCCCACACACCAGTCTTTAATATCGTCAGCTCACTCACGATAAGAACGATCTTTGATATTTGTTCTGCTCATTAGGCCAAGCATCAATAACTTTAGCTTTCTGTCACATGATATTCCACAAATATGTCCAAAAATTTTAATTTTCTTTGTATGACGTTTTGAAACAGAATCGCTTTTAATTGTATCCTTCTGAACACTTCTTCATATCTTATCTTCTGAGTCCATCCAATTCCTAGAATTTTACGATAACTCCTTCAAAAGCCAGTATTCTTCTCTTCGATTCCTTTGTCATTATGCACGTTTCACAACCATATAACATACTGCTAAAGATGCATGTCTCAAGAACACTTAGTTTGGTTTCTAAGCTGATTTCTACTCTTCCAAATTTTGTTCATGGATTTTAGCGGTGTCAAAGCCTTTGCAGTCCTAATTTCAATTTCTTTTTTTTTATAGATCATGTGTTATACATCTTCCAAAATAGATAAACTGCTCCACATTCTCAAGTTCCTTTCCCTCTATGACAATCTTTTTTCCAATCTCCCTTTCACCAAAAACCATTGTTTTTGTCTTTTCTATATTCATCCTCAATCCGCATCTTTTACCTTCTTTATTTAGATTATGTAACATTTGCTCATATTTCATTTCGTTTTCTTCAAGTAAAACAATGTCGTCTGCAAAGCACAGGTGATCGAGTCTTATTCCACCAATGGAGATTCTTGTGTCCTCATTTCTGATTCTGTCTGACATTCAGTAGCAGATTATGTTCTTTTGAGGCCCTAGGTGCAATTTTGTTATAAGGCCCTTTATGTAAAAGTGTTTTCTTATATTAAAAAGACAATAAAATCCTTAATATAACTTACCAAAATCTTTCCATTACTTTTATTTAGCTACTCTCACATATTGTTTCACTTTCTTACAGTTTTGTTTGTATTCTTTCAGAGCACACAACTGAGAGAATAAAGAGAAAATCCAACAAAAGAACAAAAGTGAGCAATAGTTCTCATCTCATCTTCCTTTTTACCCTCTTTAACCTTGCGGTGTCGAGGGTTTATTAATCATCGGACCTCAAACCGTTCACAGGATAAGGTGATCAGTCCTACTCCTCGGTGAATCCTATGTCCTGTGGTGATGAGTTCTCAAGGCAGGTTTGCCTGCTTTGCGGAATGAAAAACCCCAGGGCATTCGTGTTGATTTCTTTCAATAGGCGAATTATTCTGGCATTAATAACATATGATTCCAGTTTAGCCCAGATAATGTTTTGTTTAATGCTATCGAAGGTTTTTTGAAAGTCCACGAAGCATGTATAAACTTTCTTATTCTTTGTGCCTTTTCTGCGATGGGTCGAAGGGCTATATCTGTTGTACGGTACTCCTATCATTTCGGAATCTTGCTTGTTCATCTGCTAGATGTTTTTCAATCTGCCTTTTGTCTTTCAGTTAGTATAATCATCAAAACCTTAAACACGTGGCTTATCAGCGCAATGGTTCTGTAATTGTAGCATTCCAAAACATTTCCTTATGTAAGACTATCAGCATTGACTTTTTCTACTCTTCTGTGGTGTATCTGATCTTCCACACTTCGTTGCAGATTTTATGTATTATCTGAACAACGGTATCGCCATCATTTTTTATCATTTCTCTCGTTATGCCACAATTTTCAGCACTTATGTTTTTTAAATTCATTATTGCCTTTCTTACTTCTTCCAAGATATTATCAAAATGTGATTGGCAGCAGGGCCGCCGAGAGAAATTTTCGGACCCATGACAAGTCTGTGGTCCGGGCCCCACTTAAAAAAGTGCATCACTTTTGTTTAATAAAAAAAAGTCATATAAAACATTAAACATTTATTTAAAAAAATCTTGGTGTTTCAATATCTTCCATCTTCAAATATTTCAGTAGTAAATGCTTGAATTTTTAAATCTTCTTTTGCCTTCTCACGATCCCTTTTCTCCGTTCTTTTTGATTCCAGATTTATGATGATACATTTCTGTTGGTCAAATTTTTATTATTAAAAATATAATGTGCCTCCGTAGCGCAATTGGAAGAACGACGGTACATTGCGCCCTTCGATTGGAATAGGCCTAAGTTCGATTCTCGTCACGACGGGAGGAATCTTTATCTGCATGATTTCAATCGAAGGTGAGTTAGCCGATCTCATGCGGAGGTAGCAGGGTTTTTTCTCCTGGAAACTCGGGTTTTTCATCCCGTATACAGACAAATCGGCCCTTCAGAACACACGCAATTTACAGACAAAAATACTAGTTGTGGTGGCCGGTAGATGGCGTTGATGGAGATGATCGTAGTAGAGTACGGTGTAGTTGTTGAGGCAGCTGTAGGTGTCCTCCCGCGATGAGTCTTTGGACTCCTTGGAGGCGTCAAAAAAAAAAAAAAAAAAAAAAATAATAATTTTAATAAATAAAAAATGAAATTAATAAGAATACTTACTTTTATTTTTTAGCGCACTGCCTACACTATATAATTGCACACTTTACAAACGATCACAAAACCTTCGTCTATCACAAGAACGAATTCTGGCTGTGAACATTACTGTGAATGCAATTACTAGCTAGTGCAGCGGACTGCAACAACCTTGCATGAACGTCTAATGACGTCAACACCCGCTATAACTACAGCGATCCGCGCCGAGAGAAACAGTGTCTTCCGGACACTCACGTCGAGCTAAAGAGCGTAGCTATCTGTCTAAAACAAAACACAGTATCATTCTCGATACGAGAATGATACTGTGTTTTATCCTTTATCATTTTTTTTAAATAACGAAACTTATGGTGGGATCATAATTAAAAGAAACACGTATTAACCACAGTGAAAAAGGGCGCATGATTACAATAGAATCTCATTAAACGTGCGTAATGTGTTACAGAAGTAAAAAAAAAAAAAAACTAATAATTATTTAACACAATTCTGTATGACAATTTTCCATACTTTAGGAATAGTAAGAACGTCGTTGCGGTTTAAATTTGGTCTGTGTAGTAGGGCTTCAGAACTTTCTTTGTATAAACGTTCATGTTTATATAAAGATCTATGTAAAAGTTTAGACTTTTCCCAATGGATCCTATGGCTTGGATTTTCAATTCCGTGTTGGATCATCTCGATCATGAATTACAACTGTTTCTAGATAAAATTAATCTTCTTCATCATCGCATCAACTTTACGTTGGAAAAAGAATCTCCAGAGGGTATCTCTTTTTGGATTTACACATCCAAAGAAAAGAAGACGGTTCCATTGCGACGTCTGTCTTACGCAAGCCTACATTCTTAGGTCACTACATTCACAATTCTTCTGCTCATCGTCCATCTCAGAAATCTGGCATTATTAAATCACTAGTTTCCAGAGCACACAAATTCTGCTCCTCTGAAGAAGTAATCAAAAATACAGCCATCCTAAATGGATATAATCCTAAAACAACTCAAAAAATCATCAGTAGTCACTTCTCCACACATCAAACCAGACAGGAAGAAGTCTGTAGGATTCCCATACCTTACGTCAAAGGCATCTCCGAACGTCTTTCTAAAATTATGAAGAAACACAATTTTGCCACTACTTACAAACCTATCAACCAAATTTACAACTTGTTGCCTTCTCCTAAGGACAAATTCTCACCTCTGATGTTGCCTGGCGTTTATGAGATTCCATGCTCATGCAAATTGTCTTACTTTGGACAACAAGTAGGTCTGTTCAGAAACGCATCTCGGAACATCAAGACCACATTCGCCTTTTAAACCACAGAAATCTGACCTCTCTCAACACGGAATTGAAAATCCAAGCCATAGGATCCATTGGGAAAAGTCTAAACTTTTACATAGATCTTTATATAAACATGAACGTTTATACAAAGAAAGTTCTGAAGCCCTACTACACAGACCAAATTTAAACCGCAACGACGTTCTCACTATTCCAAAAGTATGGAAAATTATCATAAATTATTGTGTTAAATAATTATTAGTTTTTTTTTTTTACTTCTGTAGCACATTTAATGAGATTCTATTGTAATCATACGCCCTAACTGTATGTTATTCCTATTATTGTTTAAACTACTGTACTGATGATGTCCTAAGATACTTAGGATGAAATATTTACAAAAAAAATTAGTTAGCCGATCTCATACGGAGGTAGCAGGTTTTTTTCTCCCGGAAACTCGGGTTTTTCATCCCGCATACAGACAAATCGGCCCTTCAGAACACACGCAATTTACAGACAAAACATGCTAGTTGTGGTAGTGGTGGAGGTGGGCGGTAGATGGCGTTGATTCGTAGTAGTGGTTGAGACAGTTGTACTGTAGGTGTCCTCCCGTGCATTTTCACAGTATACTCTAAATCAGTGGTCTCCAAACTTTTCGCCGTGAGGGCCACATTGGGTACTTCAGCACTGTTCAGCGGGCCGTAGTAATAAAAAAACTAGATGAGTTTTATTGAAAGCAGATCAAAACTGATTAGAGTATGTGAGATTAAATTATCGTATGACAACGAACACTATCAGCAAATTTTTGCTAGTCGTTAGTTTTTCAACTGATTATACACGGACAATTTATATGTAACTTTTTTTTAATTTCACATAACTTTCGAGTTTTTTATCAATGAATACAGATCGGAAAAATTTTGTTTTTATTTCTTTTTGCTCGTTAGTTCATTTTAATCGTATTTTTACCGACTTTTTAAGTGTTCTTATTTCGTGCGACATAATTTTTTTTTGTTGACAAAAAAGTTCGGATTTTTTCTTTATTTCGTTTTGAATTCTTTTTCTTTGTTAGTCCATTTTAACCGACCTTCTACAGTCAGAAAGACCGCAACTTAGATTATGGTTACTTTTTACTATTCGGGAATATATTTATTTTGAACACAATTTTAATTAATGCATTTGAAATCTATCAACACCCCGCGTTTTTTTTTTTTTTTTTTGCGAATTCTTATTGAAAAATTAGTCCAATTGGCGGGCCGGATAAAATCATATCGCAGGCCGCAGTTTGGAAACCCCTGCTCTAAATCCATTGCATTTTACCGTTTTGAGAAAAAGAAATATCACTGGTGAAGTTTAGAAAAAAAAAAGCTTGAAATTTGACGAGTCCACTACCTCATTTTCTAAATATAACCAATGCATTTCATGGTGTTTTCGCTACATAAAAACCATTTATATATATGCCATAAGTTCAATGTTCGTTTTTTAAAAATAAATCAGCTAAGCCTCTTTTACTCCGTTATAGAGTAGAGGCCTTTAAACCCCATCTAGCTTTTGGAGACTGAGTGGACAGTTCAATCTCAATCGGTAGCCTAACAGATGTGTCCCATGACTTGAATGAGAGGCAATCTATGTTGAGACAGACAAATGCTGCCACCTTAGTATCAAACGATAACAGGATATGTTGTCAGAAATAACGTCGGTTCTACGGCTTTTTTTTTTTTTTTTTTTTGAGTTTACGGGAGGAAAAACCCGCTTGTCCGTGCCGGAGATAAACTAACTCGGGAACTGGTCTAAGAAGTTTAGAAAACGTTACTCCAGTCGACTAGACTTGAACTTTATATCATCAGAGGCATATATTCAGGGTGTGGGGTGCAAATCCACGGAATCACATCACCGATATTTTTTCTCATTTATTCCTGTTAAAGACTGCCCTAATTGTTTCCCCTTTGCCTGAGTACTAAAATTAAACAATATGCTAATGCTTCATTAAGCGGTCACTTTCCGACATTGAATCATATTTGCGTTAAACAACACGCGTGTGCGGTCATAAATGTGGACACTTTTGAGCCATTGAATAACTTACAGATGACGCACCAGGTCAATTTTTTAGCCGTCCAGTGGATTTAAACCACTTAGAAGGCGAGTCGGTATGCGCTGAGAAAATAGCAGCCAGAAATCAGTGGCTGTGATTGTGTCAACCAATGCAGTTAAATGTTGTCTATTTTCTGAGTTTCATCTGATTTGCGTGGGTGAAGCGAGCTGACGTGTTAGGGCATCGATATTGACAAGATTCTAGCATTTGGTTTTCCAGGCCAATAAAATATACATTTAAAATTCTTATCCGTTTCTTTAACATTACTATATGCTCCACATCTAATATTGGCTGTGTCAACATGCTGAAGATAATGTTTATTACAAGTTCTTCAAACTTTCCAATAATTCTTCATGTGAAATCTACACATCTTTGAGACATTGCAACTTTATTTCTTCACGAAGAGATTCCTTTAAACACAATTTGCTTAGTGAAATTTTTTTATCCTGTTGAGTGATACCATGTGACCCCTTGGCGCATTATTTGAAAATTTAAATGTGTACCTGTATTCTACTTGAAATTGCCAATCACATAAGTTGCCACAAGGTGATTCATCTGACTTTGGGGTTGTAATTTTCAGTGTTCTTCCTTAGGTTTTGGACACAGCGTATTATTACATACATTTTAAGAAAGAGGCAACATCAAATACAGATCAATCTTTATAATCCCAGATCTCTAAATAAATCTTGGATATGGCAATGAAAAAATAAGCATCAGCATAACTGATTATGCTGCTTTAAGCAGATGTCAGTTAAACATCACACCAATTTGTGATCCCAGAATTGTCCATGAATGAATCCATTGATTGGATTCATTCGTGGACCACAGTTCACAATATACTGCAGTTAGTCACAAATCCTCTTTAATTTCAAGGCAGGTAATTTCACAACAAAAATAAACCGACATCAGAATTCATTTTGATGATCAGCAATACAACCTAAGGCAGAAGTATCTTTCAGCTGCATTTTAAATTGCTGGCACCAAGAATCTTTATTTCGAAATGAAATATTTGAAGTAGTTTAAAGTGAAGATTATGACTGACCCATAAATTGAAACATTACTTATGTCTCAAGTGGTCATAAGTTAATTATGATCACTTGAGAAGTAAGCTGGGTTGCCATTGTATCAGTTGTTGCATGGGAAGTGTTTAAAACAAATACTTAAATGATGAAATATCAGAATGTGTCCCTAGAGTTCGAAGAATAAATAGAGTAGGAGCAAAATGGATGTGTAATCTAATTAAGCATGACTCGTAAGAAAAAGATCATATGGAAGGAATGATTTGATTTTTTATGGCACAAATGCACTGGTTAGCAGGACAACCACAAACGTCCATGTCTGCAGGATTCGAACCCACAGCCTCTTGGCTGGTGTGGAAGGAATACCATATGCACAAGGATGATATCAGTTACGATAGAAGTGTCGCATGGAAAGCTAAGTCTGAGTATGAAAAGAACTGGCTGTGCCAGTTAAAGACAACCCAAAAGAATTCTAACGTTATGCTGTAAGTGAAAGAAAGAATGAATATGAAAGAATAACTACTGAATGCAGGTGACTGTTCAACTAATGAGCAGCGATTTAGCTAAAATCTATCAATCTGGTACATGTAACATTGAACTCACTGCTATATCTTCATTGTATGAGGAAGTACTAGAACTGTTGCATTAACAGAATAATTTTGTAATAGGAACTCATGGGATATCAGCAGAGATGCTAAAAGATTGTTCGGCTAAACTGGCTATAAATTTGAGTGTCAGAACAGGGAAGATTCTATAGGAGTGGAAAGAATGTATGGTAATCAGATTGTACAATGGTGGTGCAAAGACCATAGTATCCTGTCAGGTAATCACTATCTCAGCAGTGGTGGCAAAGATTTTGGAAAACTTGGACTTGCATTCAGAAATGGGTTGACAGAGAATCTCTCTTTTGCAAATAGCATGGGTTTACCAAGGGAAGGTCGTGCTTTAGCAACTTGCTCACATTCTGTGCTACCAGTGAAGACTGTTGCATAAATTGGAGAATATCGGATTGAATTGTGAACTATTAGCATGAAAAAGAAAACTGCTGTCAGATATCAAATTCGTAAATGGAGTGTGAATCTGCAAGATTGAAGGTAACCATCAGTGCGCCTCAAATATCAGTCCTCGTGTCCATCGTTATTCACTTTGTACGTTAATGACATTGGGAAGGATTTGACAGGCAACATACAACTAATCAAGGAGTACTGCTGATATGCAGCATGATTTTAATAGGCTGGAATTGTGGGCAAGTCAAAATAGCTGTCAGCTGAATATTAATAAACGTAGTCATGCATTTTAATGTGATTAGATATTTAGTGTTGTATTATATTGGTGGGATTATGCTAGAACTGATTAGGCTGTTCATCTTGGAATTTTGGTAGACCGGAAGAAGTTCAAGGGTCATACAGAAAAACTGTAAATACAACCCAGAATAGAAGTTGTTTTGCACTTTACAGGCCTTGATAAGACCTCACTTGGACTATTGTGCACATGTCTAGTCTCCTGGTTTCCATTGTAATTCTGATACAGTGGGAGGTTGTAGAAACCAGCAAACAGGAGAAAGAGGGGTGATATATTCATGTTGGAGGTTTAATATAATATTATCAGCACTGAGAAAATCAGTCCTCCATATATTTGGATGTCAGCCACCTAACGAATGTACCATTTATATACAATATAAAAATCCATCACCTTATGCCATATTCCACATTACTTAAATTATACACTAAGCATTGTATTTTGTTCAATAAGTGCACATTATGGCTGGGAGTTTAATTTTAATTGAAGTTTTCTTTCATGGGGGAGAGTAGAATTTGAAAACCAAAGAGGCACTAAGTTTGGAAAAATTCAATGTTTCTCTAACAATATATACACACACTAGCTGCAAGACGTTATTTTTTATTTTTTTTTCACTGAATGATGTACAGAATAAATTTAATCTTCTTTTGAAGTAACTGAAGTTTTGCCACCACGAATCCTACCAGTACGCCTTGCAGCAATGAGACCAACCTGAAAATAAGAAATTAATATGCATTTAATTGGCTTATTCTGCAGATAATTATGAGTAATATAAAGTAGATTTTTTCTTAGCAACTTACTGATAATGAAATCTCAAACTCTATAACAATATAATATAAACAATACAACATAAGACATTTTAAAATTTAAAGGTACTTGTCTGGGGTGCTTAAGGGTCAAAGCTGTATAACTGAGAGGAGACCTCCATATAGCCTTTAAAGGAATGCTGAGAACCGACCAGGGCTTCTGACCTAACGTCCAATTCTCACCTTCTCGTGGTGCACCGTGTTGGGTATCTACTTAGATACTGAACGAACGAGGTTGGCTGGCGATTTGGGATTTAGCCGACCAAATTGTATTCTTATTGGTTAAACAAAAATAAAAAATGATGGTATAACATGACAAAATTTCATGCCGGAATTTCAATTTCATGAAAATGTTATATTCAGGCAATGACAATCAAGGAAAAGAAGGGTAGCCATAGTATTCAACACAAAATATGAATCTAATCTTCTTGAATGGCAGGTAGTCTCGAGTAGAGTGATGTGGACAAATATCAGAATGGGGAATTGGACAATGAGACTTATTTGTGCCTATGGTCCCACAGAAGGCTCTACTAAGGTAGAATTAGAGGAATTTTTTGATGCTTTATAGAAAGCACCTGACACAATGAAAAAGGAAAAGTTGGTCCTTGTTGGGGATCTAAATAGCAGAGTAGGAAATTATTGTCAGACATACAAAAATATTTTGGGAAAATTTGGAGAAAAGAGCAAAGCTAATAATAATGGCAAATATCTGTTGGATTTCTGCTCAGGACATGGACTGGTTATTACTAACACCATGATCGAATATAAAAACGTGCAGAAATTCACATGGAGAGAAGAAGCAAGGAATAAGAAAAGTCTCATTGACTATGTTATTGTTGATAGCGATGTTTTCTCCCTGGTGCAGGACACCAGAGTGTAGAGGATTTGAAATTGGAAGTGATCACTATTTAGTCTTGAGCAGGATAAAATTGAACTTCATATTGAAAAGAATAACATGTAAGAAAGTTTTAAAGCGAATAAAAGTTGAGCAGCTCTCAGATGCGAACTGTAGACTAAAATACAGAAAGATTATTGAAAAAAAAAATGAAAGAGTTTGAGAACAGGAATGAAACCTTGGAGATTCAGTGGCAAACTCTGAAGAAAACATTGATTGATTCTGCAAGAGAGGCATGTGGTGAGGTTATCTGCAAGAATAGAAAAATCAGAACTCCATGGTGGACACAGGAAGTTAAAGAGGCAGTGAAGGAAAAGAAGAAAGCATATCAAAAGTTCCTGGCAAATAAGTCAGCTTTTGCTCTTAGAGAATACAGACAAATGTAAGAAAGCGAAAGACTGTGTAAAACTAGTTAAACAAAAGTCATGGGAGGACTTTAGCAAGAACATAGAAAATAAATATCAAGAAGGTGGTAAGATATTCTGGAGGTTGTTGAAGAAGCTTAGAAATGGAGGAAAGAGTTCTGTAAAAGGAGTTATGAAACAAGCAACGATAGCAGAGTGCTAAAAAAACACTCAACAGGCATACAATCAAGAATACATATCCATACTTGAAGTAGAAAAAGCCATCAAAGGCTTGAAATGTGGAAAGGCAGCAGAAGTAGATGATATTTGACCAAAAATGCTGAAATATGGTGGTATAAAAGTCTTACAGTGGCTGCACTGCATAGTTCGGAAAGCCTGGACAGAGGGACGAATTCCCGATGATTGGAGTAGAGCTCTAATAGTATCCATATATAAAAAAGGAAATAAAACTGAATGTGAGAATTACAGAGGTATTTCCCTACTGAGCGTTCCTGTTAAGATATATGCAAGTATAGTTGAGAAGAATTGTGGAAGTAAAGTTTGGTGAAGAACAAGCTGCATTCAGGCCAAATAGAGGCTGTCAGGATCAGAACTTTACTTTACGACAAATAGTTGAGAAATCATGGGAATATAACAAAGATCTGTATTTAAGTTCTTGTAGATCTGGAAAAGGCATATGACAAGGTGCCAAGAGAGAAACTATTCAATATCCTAGAGTTATATGGTGTCCATGGGGCATTATATCAAGCAATACTTAGTCTTTATTTGAGTTGTAAGTCAGCAGTTAGAATTGAAGGAAGTACAGGAAGATGGTTAAATGTTAAATCTGGTGTGAGACAAGGATGTACATTATCCCTTCTGTTATTCATTATCTATATGGATCACATTATGAAGGAAAGTGGTATTAAACCTGATATCAGAATTGGAGATGTTAATGTCTGCTCTTTGCTTACAAACGATGTTATACTTCTAAATAAATCCACTACAAATTTGCAGTGGCATTAAAAAGACAAAGACAATGAAAATAGGTAGAATCGTTGAAAATGTCAACTGCGTTGTGAATGGGGAATCTGTGAAACAAGTAAAACATATCAGCTACTTAGGCATGATTTTTAGTGAAGATGGTAAATTAAATATGGAAATAGACAACAGAATCAACAAAGCTGGTATGGTAGGCAGTCAATTGAATAAATTCATATGGAATAAGAGAGAAATTAGTCGGAACACTAAATTAGCTGTATACAAGACAGTGTTCAAACCACTGTTAACTTATGGATCTGAGAGCTGGGTGAGAAGTAAAACACTTGACCAAAGACTAGAGACTGCAGATATGAGAGTCCTGAGAAAGATTAGAGGCATGAACAGATGGCATCAATGGCAATATCATATTAAAAACGAGGATATTATGAAAGAACTTGACATTGTCAGCATCCAGAAATGCGACAGCAGAGCTAATCTCAGGTGGTATGGTCATTTAAACAGAATGGGCGAGGAAAGATTAGCAAAACAAGTGTTCTCTGCCAGGAAAACGACCCAGAGAAAGAAAAGACCAATCCATCTATATGATGGTCATTTGAAGACCAACATATAGGTGGATTGATACAGTACAAAGTGCCTTAGACGATAGAAATATGAGACCTGATAATGTTGGAGTCTTGACAAGTAACAGACTGATTTGGAGGAAAATTGTAGATAGGAAGTCAGTAATGATGTAAATTTTTCATGTAGTACTATCATATTCTATACATCTCTTGAGGGTACATGTCAGGAATTTGATGATGAGGTACTTGTCTGCAAGCTCTTTCTAAGTTTTTACAGCTCCTCAAGATTATCACCTATGAATCACTTTTAGTGTTGAGAGGAAAGAAGCCCCAATCTTGAGTACATTAGTTACAAAGTAATTGGATGAATCCCTCGTTCAAACTAAATCCCCAGCTCAGACAAGAAGATAATTAAAATTATCTGTTTTATCCCTTTCATTTTTTGGCAGTCTCATTTAATGCTAATGAAAAGCAAATTTCCATATTTTTCTTAGATGTTTCTGTAGCTCAATAAACATCTTAATACAGCTAAAATAATGGTCAGTCAAGATTCTTAAAACAATTGGTATATCTGTGTGTATTTGATTTGTGAAACGAATACAAATTAACAATTTAAACTGTTAAATATAAATATTATTAGATACATATCTTCTTAATATTTATATAAAATTTGGTAACAAAATGTGAACAATAAAAATGTGTGTGTAATGTTTGTTAATGTCTTATGGCTCTAATGTTAAGCAACGTTTGAATAATTTAATGGAAAGTACTCAAATTGTTCCTATTTGTGAAATTCTCTTGACATTACACTTCTCTGATCCAAATTTATTATGGTAAGTAGATAACAACACAATACTCAAATCCACAGGTTAACTGTATTTAATAGGCTCAAACAGAATACAAGAAACTGCTGAACAAAGAACAGTAAAATATGGATGATGCCACTGACAACAAACCTGTTAAATAAATGGACAAGCTGTAAATAACAGAATTGAGCAAAACAGTATACATCAGTGCCCAAACATGATTTAAATTTGAAATTGGCATTGGTTAGACACTACCCCATCCCATTCCAAAATTGAAATTGAAAGGATGCTGTTTAGACTTCAAGTAGATCTGCTTAAAACAGTAACTGTCAAGCCCGTTCTTTCCTAATATCCTCGTTTTTAATATGATATTGCTATTGATGCCATCTGTTCACGCCTATAATCTTTCTCAGGACTCTCATATCTGCAGTCTCTAGTCTTTGGTCAAGTGTTTTACTTCTGACCCAGCTCTCAGATCCATAAGTTAAAACTGGTTTGAACACTGTCTTGTATACAGCTAATTTAGTGTTCCGACTAATTTCTCTCTTATTCCATGAATTTATTCAATTGACTTCCCACCATACCAGCTTCTACCAGCAGTATATCAAAGAAGAATGTAAATATATTGCATTAAGAGACAGTAGTGAAAACAAATGATTTATCGTTATCTTTATAATATAACGATGATTATATTATCATAATTTACACTAAGTAAGACAACTGTAAAGTAGAATAAATATTCATACAATATGATCGGAATATATAAGCTAAAGAAAAAGATGGCATTTACCTTACGACCAGCAGATGCATCTCTTCTTACTGTCGAGGCTTTACCAATGTGTTGATGGTTACCACCACCATGTGGATGTTCAACAGGCTATAAAAAAGTTAATCATAATATGAACGACAAGTTGTAAATTAATGATACATTTAACATAAACTTAGAACACAGGTCAGAAACAGCCTCTATAATTGTAAGCATCAAGTTCATAAAAAAATAGAAATACATCATTTCCTGCATATTTGTATCCCCCCCCCCAAAAATTACACAACTAATTACAAAGGATGAAAACTTACATTCATTGCTACACCTCTCACTTTAGGCCATGAATTTCTCTTTGCCTTGTATTTGTGATAAGCTCTTCCAGCCTTCAAGATTGGCTTATCAATACGCCCACCTCCTGCAACGATACCTAAAATCCAAAACAGTGCATGCATTATACAGGGGAAGTGGGAAGACAACATTCCTGTTTGAAGTCTAGATATAAACTAGCCACTTATAATACAAGTTTAATATGGAAGTTAGAAGTTCAGAGCAATGCTCCAAATTTAGAAAATGAATAGAAAAGAAGATAAGTCAATGCCCTACAGCACATTAAAGAGGTTACACTTTCTTCATAGTCAACTTGTATTCTAATTAACAATACTACTGCAAATTTGCATGATATTACCACTAAATAAAAACACCGTTGAACTGTTTTGGACTTGCAAAACAGTTCAACATCTTCAAAAGTGATCTCAAGTCTTATCACATAATATATAATCTACAGTTTCTTTCAATAATGAAATACCATGAGTAAGCATATTTAAATAAATTATACCAGAATAAACTCACATAAATTTTTTTTTTATTAGTATAATTTTCACAAGTATCAAAGGCATCTTCAGTACAAGAATATAAAAATTTTTTATGGATATTATTTCTAGGAAAACTCCCAGGTTACTGCTCTTATCAAACTATTATATTTACGGCTATTTTGCCTGCTTCTGTTTAGGAGTACCCCTTCAAATGTCATTGGCTTTTTTACTCATGGATTCTTAAGGCATTGCAGATGTATATTTACCAATAAATATATGTAGCATAAAGGAAGAGAAATTCACACATACCTCCTTCTGGGTGTTGTGGCTTTTCTTCTTTCTGCGATGTCCAAACTACTGTGCGTGTGTGGAATTAACAATAAGAAGAATGAAAGAAAATTAACTGAATAAACTCTAAATCTTCTAAAAGAGAAGAAAAATGAAAAGAGATAAGTAGAATAGAATTCTCTGAGCTATGTTAAACAATCAAGAAAGGATGACACAAGAAATTGGAAACTTAAGAATAAGGAAAATCGGAATTGTGTGTGTGTGGGGAGGCAATGTGGGAGAATTATTTAGAAATGGAAAAAACCCAGGTTTTTTCCATTTCTATTTAATTCTCCCACATTACCTATTCTCCCCCCCCCCCCCATACACACGGTAGTTTGGACATCGCAGAAAGAAGAAAAGCCACAACATCCGGAAGGAGGTATGTGTGAATTTCTCTCCCTTTATGCTACATATATTTATTGGTAAATATACATCTGCAATGCCCTAAGAATCCGTGAGTAAAAAAGCCAATGACATTTGAACAGGGGCACTCCTAAATAGAAGCAGGCAAAATAGCCATAAATAATATAAAAAATTTTTATACAATGAAACCTGTGGTGATGAATACCCCACAGGTTTCATTTAGTACAAGTGTTTTTTAGTGAAGAATATAAAAAGTTTCAAACAATTTCAAAAGGCACCACCTAAATAGCTAATGTAAGATAACTAAAAAATGTCATTAAATTTCCTAACTTATTAAATATAAATATAAAATTAATTAAAAAAAGTTAGGAAAGATTATCTGATTTAAAAAGTACTATCTTCCACAAAGGATAGACGTAGACTGTTGTATCTGTATTAGTTTGGAGAATGAAGTAAAGTTTCACTCTCTTTATTTATATATGTTTCTTTATAAAGCCGTTCCATGAGGAACCGACTTTTGTGAAGGACTCATCTTGTTCCAATGAACTCTACGTCTAGTGTTGACAGCATGTTCCACACATCCGGGCCATTCACAGGCTAGGGATATTGAATATAACTTTTCTTCTAGCCGAATAAAAACAGATCTTCCTGTTTGTTTGAAATAAGATAACCCACAAGAGCAAGGAATCTGGTAGACACCTGAATAATTGATATGCAGAAGCATCTCAATTATTCCATAGGAGAAGTGAGAAAGGTGGAAATTTTCCTGATGGGGCAAAAGGCAACAAAAATATTCAGTGGTTTTCAAACTTTTGCTATGCCTTGCACATAAATGATCATATGCAAGAATACAAGTAATTTCTTTGAAGAGATGGAGATACTAACTGTTCAAAGCTCTTTTGATGAAAGAATTCTTATAACCCTTAGATAAAAAAAAAAAAGTGTCTGACCACAGATGTGAGACCCCTCGACACAAGCCAGCGAATCCATTCCGATAATAAGGTAATCACTGTGTGCTTAGTTATTATACGTAGGAAAATTAGCATTTCTTATATGAAAATTCTAGTTTTTACAGTGGTAACCATTTTGCCTGTACAACAGTTGGAAAGTTTTATGTACAAGGCAAGTGGTTTTGCACGTTGGTGAGGAATTTCTACATTGCTTTATTTCCTTCTCCCCTTCAACATGAATCAACTCTTCTTGGCAATCTGCCAGCCAGGGTTCTTGCTGTAATAAGGAGTGGGGTCGATGAACAAATGTTTTAATAGTTCCATCACCATCCCTTTTGACTGGGATGGTGATGAGATTCAGCATGGATATAATGGCTTGCATGAGTCTTTTTTCAAAAAACTGAGAAATGTAGGCTGTTATCTGATTGACGAAAAATTAAAAGATCTAAAAAGGCTAACTGCTTATTTACTTCTTCTAGGGTGAATTGGATCCTTGGATGAAGTGCATCTAATTTAGAAAGGAACTGGTGGTAATTCAGAGGAAGAGCCATTCCAGATAGCAAAAATATCACCTACATATGTGAATCAGTGAGTAGGTCTAAGTGAAATGTTTAAAATACACTGATCAAAATGCTCCATGAAGAAGTTGGCGATAGCAGGATAAATAAGATTGCCCACTGCTGTTCTTTTGATTTGTTGAATGTATTACAAAATCAAATATTTGAACAATGCCTGAAGGAAATTCTTGTTGAAGTAATTCAATGCTGTCAGATAAAAAAGAACATTAGTAAATAAGGAAACATCTAAACTAATCATAATATCTGAAGTGTCCAAATGAAGATCCAAAATTTTATTTTTAAAATCCAAAGTATTGGGTTGGCAAATAAGTTTTCATTTGGGTTTTCAGAGTGAATGAATCATTTTATTTAATATATATAATACATACTAGTCAGTTATATATTGGCCCTCTTTATCAATGACCTCTTGCCATCTGTCCAATAATTTCATCATGCTGCGTTCATAAAACTCCTGAGGTTTACTGGTGAAAAACTGATCCAGGCATCTTTTGACAGCCTCCTCATTAGCGAAGATGATGAGAGAATTCTGCAAACAATCAGAATAAGTGGTAATCGGAAGGTGCCAGGTCCGGTGAATACGGCAAAACATCCCAGCCAAGACGTAACAATTTACTTTGGGTTGTTGACTATATGTCGTGGTGAAAGACAACTCCTTTCCGATTTGCCGACTCAGAGGACATTTTGTGCTAATTGCACGGGCCAGTCGAGTTAACTGCGGGCAATAGACAATTGAATCAATCGTTCTGCCTGACGGTAACACCTTGCAGTGGACAACACCTTCATAATCTCACCAAACAGAGAGCATGATCTTCTTTGGGTGCAATCACACTTCCGAGGTTGTTTGCGGCGGTTCGTTCTTATGCCACCATGATCTTTTGTGTACCACGTTATCGTACACGACCCATTTTTCACCTGCCTTAATCATCGGCTTCAAAAATGGGTCGTTTTCTTTGTGACATCACTGCTAATCACAGATGGATATGCAAGCAGTCATATTGGCCTCAGTCAATTCATGCGGCACCCAAACATTGAGTTTTGAAACATATCCCAGTTTGTGCAAATGGTTTTCAACGCTTGTATGGGATATGTTCAGTACTGCAGCAATCTTCCGCACTGTTATGTGACGAATTTTTGTCAACGATATCCTTCACGACACTCGAATCAACCTTGGTCGGATGACCAGTGCGAGGCGCAGCACTGATGTCAAAATCTGGCATACCACTTTTGGCATGTGTTCTGTTAAGACATCATCCCATATATGCTGCATATTTTTTTATGAGCCTCCGCAGCTCGTTTGCCTTTTTTTGAAATAAAAAAGCAAAATATGCTGGTAATGTACATTCCTTCCTCCCATTTCTAAAAATATGTTACACACATGCAACTGAAGTAGGCCAAACAAAAATTCATTGAAAGGTTATGTGAAATGTCTCCTTTCAACTGAGCAATAGCAACAGGCGAAGTCACGTAAACTTGTACTAACGTATAAACCAAACAAACTTATTTGCCAACCCAATATTTTTTATATAAGTAGCAATTCTTCAAGTTGAAGTAAATTAGATAAGAATTTTGAAACTTTATAACGGGGCATCCTATACACGCTACAACTGGTCTTAATGGAATACTTGGTTTATGAAGTGTTGGAAGATCACACTATCTAGGTGGATAACCAAAGAAGGTTTTAAGTTATTTTCTTTTGATCTTCATTTCAAATAGATAAATTATCAATAAGAGAATTATCATCATCATCAAATTCCTGCCATGTACTCTCAAGGGGTGTACAGGATATGACAGTACTACATGAAAAATTTACATCATTACTAACTTCTTATCTACAATTTTCCTCCAAATCAGTCTGTTGCTTGTCAAGACTCCAACATTATCAGAACTTATATTTCTATCATCTAAGGCACTTTGAAACATATCAATCCACCTATATCTTGGTCTTCCTCTGGATCGTTTTCCTGCCAACCTGGCAGAGAACACTTGTTTTGCTAATCTTTCCTCTCCCATTCTATTTAAGTGACCATACCACCTGAGATTAGCTCTGCAAACGCATTCCTGGATGCTGACAATGTCAAGTTCTTTCCTAATATCCTCATTTTTAATATGATATTGCCATTGATGCCATCTGTTCACACCTCTAATCTTTCTCAGGACTCTCATATCTGCGGTCTCTAGTCTTTGGTCAAGTGTTTTACTTCTAAACCAGCTCTCAGATCCATAAGTTAAAACTGGTTTGAACACTGTCTTGTATACAGCTAATTTAGTGTTCCGACTAATTTCTCTCTTATTCCATATGTATTTATTCCATTGACTTCCCATCATACCAGCTTTGCTGATTCTGTTGTCTATTTCTATATTTAATTTACCATCTTCAGTAAAAATCGTACCTAAGTAGCTGAAATGTTTTACTTGTTCCACAGGTTCTCCATTCACAACACAGTTGACATTTTCAATGATTCTGCCTATTTTCATTGTCTTTGTCTTTTTATTGCTGACCTTCATACCATATCTATTACAACAGTTATTCAATTTAGTCAGAGAATCTTGAAGACTTGTAGCGGATTTATTTAGAAGTATAACATCATCCGCATAAAGCAAAGAGCTGACATTAACATCTCCAATTCTGATATCAGGTTTAATACCACTTTCCTTCATAATGTGATCCATATAGATAATGAATAACAGAGGGGATAACGTACATCCTTGTCTCACACCAGATTTAACATTAAACCATCTTCCTGTACTTCCTTCAATTCTAACTGCTGACTTACAACTCAAATAAAGACTAAGTATTGCTTGATATAATGCCCCATTGACACCATATAACTGCTGCGTATTGAATAGCTTCTCTCTTGGCACCTTGTTATATGCCTTTTCCAAATCGACAAAACTTAAATACAGATCTTTATTATATTCCCATGCTTTCTCGACTATTTGTCGTAAAGTGAAGATCTGATCCTGACAGCCTCTATTTGGCCTGAATCCAGCTTGTTCTTCACCAAGCTTTTCTTCCACAATTCTTCTCAAGTATACTTGCATAGATCTTGCCAGGAACACTCAGAAGGGAAATACCTCTGTAATTCTCACATTCAGTTTTATTTCCCTTTTTATATATGGGTACTATGAGAGCTCTACTCCAATCATCAGGAATTCGTTCCTCTGTCCAGGCTTTCTGAACTATGCAGTGCAGCCACTGTAAGACTTTTATACCACCATAATTCAGCATTTCTGGTCGAATATCATCTACTCCTGCTGCCTTTCCACATTTCAAGTCTTTAATGGCTTTTTCTACTTCAAGTATGGATATGTATTCCTGACTGCATGCCTGGTCGGTGTTTTTTATCACTGTGCTGTCATCACTGCTTGTTTCATTTAGCAGTTTTTCAAAGTAATTACTCCATACTTCAAGGATTTCTTTTTCTCCTGTTTTCATGTCACCTTTATCATCTCTAACTCCTTTTACAGCATTCTTTCCTCCATTCCTGAGCTTCTTCAACAACTTCCACAATATTTTGCCACCTTCTTGGTATTTATTTTCTATATTCTTGCCAAAGTCCTCCCATGACTTTTATTTAGCTAGTTTTACACACTGTTTAGCTTTCTTACATTTGTCTCTGTATTCTGTAAGAGTAAAAGCTGATTTATTTGCCAGGAACTTTTGATATGCTTTCTTCTTTTCCTTCACTGCCTCCTTAACTTCCTGTGTCCACCAGGGAGTACTGATTTTTTTATCCTTGCACACAACCTCACCACATACCTCTCTGGCAGAATCAATCAATGTTTTCTTCAGAGTTTGCCACTGAATCTCCAAGGTTTGATTCCTGTTCTCAAACTCTTTCATTTTCTTTTCAATAATCTTTCTGTATTTTAGTCTACAGTTCACATCTGAGAGCTGCTCAACTTTTATTCGCTTTAAAACTTTCTTACATGTTATTCTTTTTGATATGAAATTCAATTTTATCCTGCTCAAGACTAAATAGTGATCACTTCCAATTTCAAATCCTCTACACTCTGGTGTCCTGCACCAGGGAGAAAACATCACTATCAACAATAACATAGTCAATGAGACTTTTCTTATTCCTAGCCTCTTCTCTCCATGTGAATTTGTGCACATTTTTATGTTGGAACATGGTGTTAGTAATAACCAGTCCATGTCCTGAGCAGAAATCCAACAGATATTTGCCATTATTATTAGCTTTGCTCTTTTCTCCAAATTTTCCCAAAATATTTTTGTATGTGTCTCACAATCATTTCCTACTCTGCTATTTAGATCCCCAATAAGGACCAACTTTTCCTTTTTCTAAAGCGTCAAAAAATTCCTCCACTTCTACCTTAGTAGAACCTTCTGTGGGACCATAGGCACAAATAAGTCTCATTGTCCAGTTCCCCATTCTCATATTTGCCCACATTACTCTACTTGAGACTGACTGCCATTCAAGAAGATTAGCCTCGTATTTTGTGTTGAATACTATGGCTACTCCTTCTTTTCCTTGATTGTCATTGCCTGAATATAACATTTTGTATTTATTGCTCAGAAAGATCTCACCAGTTTTGGTCTTTTTTGTTTCAGTCACCCCTATTATGTCGATCTGGTACTTATCTAATTCCTCAGCTAGCTCCATTTCTTTGCCATTCAGGCTTCTTACGTTGATAGTACCGATCTTTAACTCTGGTGATGTTGAGTTGGGGTTTGTTTTCAGATTTGTTCCAGTAGCTGACTTTTCGCTGTTCGCCCTGGCGAAAACAACGGGGGCCTTGTTTAACCGGGCGACGCCCTAGCCGGCATGAAATTTTGTCATGTTGTACCATCATTTTTTATTATTTTGGTTTAACCAATAAGAATACAATTTGGTCGGCTAGATCCCAAATTGCCAGCCCACCCTCGTTCGTTCAGTATCAAAGTAGATACCCAACAGGGTGCACCACGAGAAGGTGAGGATTGGACATTAGGTCAGAAGCCCTGGTCGGTTCTCCGCATTCCTTTAAAGGCTATGTGGAGGTCTCCTCTCAGTTATACAGCTTTGACCCTTAAGCACCCATAAGAGAATTAAGCCCTTTTAAAGATCTGACGTGAGGGGCCTGAAAGTTGAATAGTCTCGGAGTAATAGACATTTTTTCTATCTTGAACAACAATAGCCTTTCCCTTGTCAGCTTTCGTAATAATTAAATTATTATTCTTCAATGATTTCAGTATTTTGAATTCAGAAAAAGAGGGATTAGGATGCAGAGGTTTGACATTAAAAAGAATTTTTGCATATTCAAAATGAGCCCCGTTAGCTGCTTTTTGAGATAAGGATGAATACCTCTATCTATGCTATAGAAAAAACTTTATTGGGAGCGACAGTGAAATCATATCCTTTGTTAGTGGATGGCCGTTTCAAATTACAAAACGTTTGAATTCCCAGAAGTTTCACACTCTGCCATTCATGAAATTGTGTGCCAGATGAGTCCCAAAAATGCTGACTGATGAGCATAAACAGGAACGAGTGGAATCAGCTCAAAATTTTTTGGAATGTTATGAAAATGAAGGAGATGCCATTGAGTTTTGGAAAATGCTGAAGACACTCAGATGAGCAATTCAGATAAAAAGCCTAGGAATACTCTTGTCAGGGACTGCACTTTTGCATGACAATGCAAAAATTCACACTGCAACTTGAACTGTCTAATAAACTCAGAAGTCTGGGTGGGAACTTTTCAACAACCCACCATCCATCTTGTTTCTGCATATGAAGCAGTGGCTTCCATTTCTCTGCTTTGAAGATCAAGAACTGAAGAACAGGGCGACTCAGTGGTGGCAAACTTGGACGCAGGTATTCCTGAAAGTCAGTGCCAACTATATGGAAAAATAAAGTACAGGTATCCCTTGATATATGCGGCTTTGATTAGTGCACAAAAAACTATTGTGACCATAAACTTGATATATGCGGTATCAAATTGGATTAGTGCGGCCCAAAAGTTTTAAAATAAGCAAAGCGTTAGATTTGGTCAATGACACTGATCAGATCACGTGGTATGAGTCATGTTTCAACGTTAGTAACTCACCCTTGACCTCAGTGCTTCAATTTAGCAGAAGAGCGTGCCGTGTACAGACGTATATGTGTATGTATTACAGTGTACGCTTACCGCCCATCGTTATATCATGTAATTTTCAAATTATGTAAAGCATTACCCTTCGTAACCATGGCCTAGAAAAAGTGTAATAAACGAAAACTTTTTACTTTGGATACTAAAATTGACATTATTAAAAGGTTTGATAACGGAGAAAGCAAAGCAAACATCGGAAGAGTCACGGTTTAGTATCGTAAAATCATGGAGGAGAAAAAAAAAGTTACCACTGTTCAATTTACGTTAGATAAAATTTTTTTTTTTTTTTGTATAAAAAATAAATATTTAGTTAAGTTTTCATGTAACAAATATGTATAAATAAAATATATAAATACATGTCACCTTAAAAAATAAATGATGTTTAAATTTTTATATTTTGCAGGATTCATTATAATTATTCCCATTAATTCTTAACATTGAATAATGTGGTGTCCATCGAGGATTAATTAACTGCATATATTAAGGGATACCTGTATATATGTAGGTGTAAATACCTAGAAGGTATTTCCTGGGAATGGAAAGTGAGAGTGATCAGTCTGTTGGAAAGTCCTAATATTTATTAGGGTTTTCCAATTAGGAATTGACCGACTGCCAAAGTGTTCAGGTTTTACTTTCAAGCATCAATATGCATTGTAAAAGCATGTAGCTTAAATTGTTCCTCAAGTCTTTATAGCTGATTAGCAACATGAATTTGATTAAGACTGTCAATGCAAACATTGAAAACAAAGATAAATTGATTTTTAAAATCAAAACAACACCAAATACAAAATTACTGCATGTGTATATGCAGTTATTTCTTTTATATTTATAAGTTTTCATAGAAAATCACAGCAGCTATATTTTGTGATACCACTTGTGAGGAAATTCAGTCTGCTATCATGAAGGCTTTGCCTAACTAATATTTGGAAATACAATCTCATCACAATTACCAAAATTTCTGTTCAAAACCACTGGTCAAGCCATATTTACATATGGTCCACAGACATGGAACATCACTACTTAACATGCAGTTAATATCATTAATAGCTTTGGGACAATACTAGGATATAAATGGCAACCTAACCTAACAGAAATAATTCAAAAAATGAAGTTAGATGGTTGGGACACCAACTTTGACATTCACCTTCATTCATTATTCCTCTCTACCAATTAATGGATTCTGAGGAAGCCCAAGGAAGAGTTTTGTTCCTTGGACTTCTTCTGTGACAGAGCAACTCAGCTCACTTTCAATCAATAGACTAATCTCTATTGTTATACGAATATTTCTGTATTTATTTCTCTATTCATACACAAATGATGATGACTTAAGTTAATTTACTTCCTTTAATTTTTCATCTTATACTTTAAGAGTACCATGAACGTGTTTATCTGTATCTGTTATTCCTTGAAAGGAAGATTTAAAGAAAAATTTCCTCTCTACACTTAACAGGTTTTATTTACCCACACATTTGCACACTGTCCAAAAATGAGATTTCTAGACAGCCGGCTTATATAGGGGGATCTGAGCAACACACTACTAAATATCAGAAAGGTTTCCTAAATATTTTCCTCCCCTTGGTTTCATTAGAACACTTTCTGCTTGTATCTGTCATTCCTTGAAAGGAAGATTTAAAGAAAAATTTCCTTTCTACACTTAACAGGTTTCATTTACCCACACATTTGCACACTGTCCAAAAATGAGATTTCTAGACAGCCGGCTTATATAGGGGGATCTGAGCAACACACTACTAAATATCAGAAAGGTTTCCTAATATTTTCCTCCCCTTGGTTTCATTAGAACACTTTCTACTTTTATCTGTCATTCCTTGAAAGGAAGATTTAAAGAAAAATTTCCTCTCTACACTTAACAGGTTTTATTTACCCACACATTTGCACACTGTCCAAAAATGAGACTTCTAGACAGCCGGCTTATATAGGGGGATCTGAATAATACACTACTAAATATCAGAAAGGTTTCCTAAATATTTTCCTCCCCTTGGTTTCATTAGAACACTTTCTGCTTGTATCTGTCATTCCTTGAAAGGAAGATTTAAAGAAAAATTTCCTTTCTACACTTAACAGGTTTTATTTACCCACACATTTGCACACTGTCCAAAAATGAGATTTCTAGACAGCCGGCTTATATAGGGGGATCTGAGTAACACACTACTAAATATCAGAACGGTCTTAAATATTTTCCTCCCCTTGGTTTCATTAGAACACTTTCTGCTTGTATCTGTCATTCCTTGAAAGGAAGATTTAAAGAAAAATTTCCTTTCTACACTTAACAGGTTTTATTTACCCACACATTTGCACACTGTCCAAAAATGAGATTTCTAGACAGCCGGCTTATATAGGGGGATCTCAGTAACACTACTAAATATCAGAAAGATATCCTAAATATTATTTTCCACAAGCCAAAATGTTTGATACATATTATACAAAATATTTTCATAACACTTCCGTCCACATGATGAACTATGTGGTTGTTTGAACAGAAGGGTAACAAATAATATATAGTTCTTTAATTTGATAAAATAACCCAAGGCTGAGTCCACTGTATTACATCAAAAAACTGCATGTGTCAAAAAGCTTACTATGTATACAATATTTATATTAAAAATATATTTACATTCTGGATGTATTATACAGTATCCCAATGAAAAGTTTCAGTGCAGCATACCAACAGCAATATAAATACAACTAGCATAAGAATGAAGTCTATGTGTGATATACTGAATAATTTCCTTGTATTTTCAATAATCTATTTTAACTGTCAAAAGGCCAACTCCTATGAAAACACTTAATTCTAGTATTAATTCAATTTAAAGTTAATCTGAATTGAGTAATTACTTCAACACGTATATTAAAATAATTCAATAAATCAATCATTTACTCATCTAAAAACATCTTGCAAATAACTTTTTGTAGGTGGGACAACATAAAAAACTCTGCACTCTAAAGAACAAGTGACATAAAATAGAGCAGATAAATTATATCAAGTGCCTGTTCTGGATTCATAGTTAAAAGTATTAGGCATCCATTCTTACTTCAACATGGAAAAAAAAAAAAAAAGTCCCACATTCCAGTAGCTGAGAGAATATTCAAACAAACACCACTTCCATTCCAATGTAGAACAGGAGTCCTTGAATAACATAATGAACATAACATATATTAGTTTCTCCTGTTCCAATATGTTTTGCTCATAATACTGGTGCATTAAATATTAATAATACAAGAAATTAGTTGAAACCTGATTGACCATTATGTCAAAACAATTTTGAATGAAATAAATTTCTCATTCTATCTGCTTAAGCAATAAAATCGTATGTTCTAAACTATGCAATTTTCAACTTTTATATTGTTGAAAGTTTCACCTTTGGAAGATGTTATAAACAAGAAATAATATTCTTGATTTAATTATTTACTCAAGTAGAATTAGGTGACAAAAAAAGGGTGCATATTATCTCCACTGTTAATAATCTTCTACATGGATCACACATTATGAAGGAAAATGACATTAGGCCTCATATCAAAATTGGATTTATTCACCTCAGCTCTTTACTTTATGCATTATACACTTGAGTCAATACAGTGACACTGCAGGATACCACAACTAAACCGCATAACTTCTGTAATAAATCTGGTATGAAAATCAGCCAATAGGCAGTTACACTTGTAGAATGAATGAATGAATTATTTCAGATGTTTAGGTGAGTTTTAGCAAAGATGGCAAATTAAATACGGGATAGACAACAGAATAGGCAAAACTAATATGGTGAGGGGCCAATTGAATAACATTAAAATGAAAGCCACTAAACCATTTCATTTATTATTTCATGTGTGTTTAATATTTTGCCTGCAGCTATTAAAAATGATATAGGTTAGCAGGTTAGGTTTTCCAGTTCATCTGCAAGATCGATTTCCTTTCCATTGATACTCCTTTGCTATCTTCAGTTCTAGATGTTGAGCTTGAGTCGTTCCAGTAGCCGACTTTTCACTGCTCACTCTGATTTCCTGACAAAAAGAGTGGGTCTTGTTTAACAGGATGATGGCCAGTGGGCATGAAATCTCATCATGTTGCACCATCATAATGTTTTTAAGCCAACAGAGAGTGCAATTTTGATGGCAAAGTCCCCCATTGTTTGTGCTGCCCAGTGAATACACACTAACATGATGCCAAGATGAAGGTGCGGATTGGATATTAGGCCATAAGTCCCAGGCAGTTTCACTGTGCTCCTTAAAGGTGATGTGGAGGTCTCCTCCCAGTTATTTGGCTTTGACAAGTAAGTTTTAGGCATTTAAGTTCAGGAAATCAGGAATTGGTCATACTGCATTAAAGAGCTTCATTTATAAGAGAGAGAATTATGATACTCTTATATAAGTTTCTTGTTAGGATGCTGGATAACTGCACTCAACTTAATCTCATACATTAAACCCCCAACAGCCCACTCGGTAATAGCAAGTATATATAGGAGATCCTCCCCAATGCTATCCACCTTGATGCAGTAAGGAGGCTTTTGAACACCAATGACTCTGAGAGCCAGAGTAGATAAGCTACTGGAAGTGCCTGCTTAACTGAACAGGTCAAGAGGTAAGTGCTAGACTAAGAGAAATACCCCAGTCCTTCTGGTTGGGGATTTTGCATAAAGGCTTGTTACCTGACCAAGTAAAAATCTCTATAACTGAGATGCTTCAAATGGAAAATTCATTGGACAGAAAGAATGGATTATGACAAGGAAAGGATAAAGGAGATAAAGATGAGGAATCTCTGACATTTTAAATGTAGCCACGTGGAATATAAGGAGCAGATCAACAAAGGAATTAGAATTAGTGAAACAACTAAAAGCATTAATATAGCCATGAAAACAGACTCAAAAGATATACACAGTAAAACCGTGTATATCTCATGTACTGTACTGTACTGGATTGACCCAACATATGAGTTTCTGGCAGAATGGCCATTTTAATTGATAATAAATGAAAAAAAAAAAAAAAAAAAAGAATACAAAAGTATAATTTTATAAATTATTGTATTATAACATTTAAATTAAAAACAAAGAAGTATCACAGGAGTATATGCTTCTTCAGGGGCATACACTTCTATGGAGAAATTTGCATGAATAATAATGATCAAGAACTATTAGACTTCTAATAACCAATACGTTTTTTCAAAGAGAGGAGACTGAAGTTATTTTAGGATACAGTGATTCTATGAACTAAAGGACAAGGTCATTAAAAATCCACATACAAAGTTTAACCTTATCTAATTTAGTGATTTAGAAATCGCAAGCTCTCTCTCTCTCTAGTAGCCAGGTATCCAGTCTGGATCAGCGGAAATCATTTTCTTTCAGGTACTACTTGATTTCCTCTATCAATCACAAAAAGGTCTAGAACCCCCTCCTTTTTTTCTTCAAAATATCATTCCTACTAACGCCTCGGTAAATCAGCAGTGAAAATGTAACAAATATGGATAACTTATGCATTTCATGCTGTTGCCACCCTAGTTGGAATTAAGTATCCTGATCATTAGTGTCACTATTGATCAGGATACTTAATTCCAAAGGAAAGAAGATGAAGAGATGGGATGAGTTCAAGTGTTTTATATTTTTTAAATTATCATACCAATCATAGCTCTATTTGTTGAGGGCAGAACTTTCTTGGCACCAGAACCAAGCTTTACTCTTGTTTTTCTTGAGTCTGGATTATGAGAGATAACAGTAGCATAGGTTCCAGAAGCTCTAGCTAAACGTCCACGGTCTCCAGATTTTTCTTCAAGATTACACACAACTGTACCTTCAGGCATCATCCCAACAGGCAAAACATTACCTATCTGTAGTACAGCTATACAAAATAAAAAAAAAAAAAAAGTAATAAGTAAATTTCACAGAAAGATATCAAGTTTGTTCTTTAAAAGCTACTATAAGTTGCAAGAAACTTTTTTTAAAAATATACACAGCACTTCAAAACATACTGCTTGACTTACATATGCCAAGCTAATTGAATATAAGAATAAAAAAGGAAGCTGCCCCCCCCTCCCTTTATATTATATTTAACAGTTAAGATTAGCACTCATGTGTCACACTTTGCAACACACGTGGTAGTGATATTTTGAAAGTGCAAAATCTCATTTACCAACAGAGAAATGGAACCACATGTCTAGCTGCATATGGGACTAACGAGTGTAAATGCAGAAACAAGTGTAAAGATTTGGGTGCAGCTTCCCAGGTTTTGATGAATGACATTATGTAAGGGTAACTGTGGGGACAAGGGTATGTACAAATGCACGTAGAAGGAAGTGACGATTTAATTCCCAGAACAGTCATGTAGTGTCGCTCATGTAGTTAAATGCTTTAGATATCTCAATAGAAATGGCTGCCGTGTACATGCCTTTATTTTATCCCACTATAAATTGTTTTATGGAACTCCAATAGTGCATTTTCTGCATTCCAGATCTGAATCTGGCATTGATAATACGTGTAAAAGGATGTGGAATTAGGGTGCTATTTAATCTTTTTTTGAAAATTAGGATTTCAATAACCTTTGAAACTAGATTATATATACTGGTCTGTAATTTCTGATTTCATTTAAATACAAGGGGTGGAGGTCCTGGAAAATCCCGAAAAGCTCCTAGAACAAAAAATGTTTCTTCAGAAAATATATTTTCTTTTAGGATATATAAGACATAAAATTAATTAATTTTTTGTCTTAGGCGTTCATCAGAACTTTTAAGTGTTCTATAAATTTCAATGTTCAAAAACTTTATTAATAATGTATAAACAACTTTAACTTATGTTTAATTATAATATGCAGTTTTTTGAGATTTATATGATCATAGCTACTTCTCAGTATTCTTTTAGAACATCTACCAACTTATTTGCTAAGAACTTGTGGTATACTTTCTCCTTGAACTCCTTGTTCCTACCTATGTTTTCTTCAATAGTGGTTGTATAAATGAGTGCACAATTTACATGTGCTGCTAAACTTTAATTCTTTTTTCTTACTTAAAACTAAGTGATGATCATTTCAGATTTCAAACAGTCTGTATAGTATTCCATTCTGAAACAGCATGAAGATATCACTGTCAACAAGGCATTTTTTTTTTTTGTTTCTGATGTCTCTTCCCCATTGATAATTTACAGATTTAATGGTACAAGGACAGCAAAGGTAATAATACACAAGGTAAGGCAATCGCACACATCCATGCCTGTAGCGGGATTTGAACCCACGACCTGTTGGTTGGAGAATTGGTACAATAACCACTTACCTAACCAAGCCAGCTCTTTTCTGTATATGAACATCTTTATGTTGGAACATGGTGTTAGTAATGACTAATGACAAGTCCATATCCTGACCAGAGGTGGAACAGGTATTACCATTATAATTAGCCTTCACCTTTGATCCAAAATCGTCCCAAAATATTATGCCTGCTAGGATTGATTTCTTACTTTGCAGTTCAGATATTCAACAAGCACCACATTTTCAATTGTCAGTCAGCTGCTGACTCTTAAAATTAAAAAAATGTACCCACTTCTTCTTTTGCAGAACCTTGTGTGGGACAAATAGGCACAAATAAGTATCACTGTCTATTTATGTCATTTTTTTAAGTTCATCTGCATTCCAATCATTTGTCTTAATATTTGGTGTTAAATGCTATCGTCACTCCTTCATTTCCTTACTCAAATATAACATCCTGTAGTTATTTATTAGGATTTCATTTATATTTGTCGTCTGTCTAGCAATGCCAATTATGTACAGTAATACTCCATATGTTGATGGTTCCTATCTTCAACTCTTGTGATATTGAGTATGGTGTCTTTCTAGATACTGAGTTGGAGTATAAGCAACTGACTTTTTATTGTACATCCTGATTCCATGATGAAAACAACAGGTCATTGTTTATTTGGACAGCAACCCAGCAGACATGAAATCTCATCATGTTGATTTTTGGTTTAAGTCAAAAATACATAATGTGTATTTTAACAGAGCACACCATGTGAAGTTGCTCATTTTAACAAATGTGAGAGAATTTAATTTGTTTTCCACACACACACACACAAAAAAAAAAAAACTTTTGTAGTGATGTGAATGTAGCACTCACAGCTATCATTATCTTCAAGCACATATGGCTATGTTGATTTTTCTGAAGCTATATGGCAGTGCTAACTATCAAAGACTAAACATTAGGTCATAAGTCTGTATTGGTTTTCTGCTTTGCTAAGGTATGTGTGAAAGTAGCCAAATAAAACTCATGGGAAGACTGGTAAGAATATAGAAGGTAAATATCAGGAGATCTCTCCCCAGTTATCTGGTTTTGATCATGAAAGGACTTTTTTTTTTAAATCTTATATAAAAAAAACAGGAGTGCTTAAGGATCAAAGCTATATAACTGAGAGGAGACCTCCACATTGCCTTTAAAGATCACCAGAGTTCAAAATCAGTACTATCAACATAAGAAGCCTGATGGCTTCTTATGTGGATAGTACTGAAAGAAGGCAGCTGAGGCACTGGATAAGTACCAGATCAATATAATAGGGGGTGACTGAAACAAAAACAAAGGCAAAAACTGGTGAGATCTTTCTGAGCAACAAATACAAAATGTTATATTCAGGTAATGACAATCAAAGAAAAGGAGTAGCCATAGTATTCAACACTAAATACGAGGCTAATCTTGAATGGCAGGCAGTCTCAACTAGTGATGTGGGCAAATATCAGAATGGGGAACTGGACAACAAGACAAGGTTCTACCTTAGTAGAACCTTGTCTCATTGTCCAGTGGAGGAATTTTTTTTGAGGATTTAGAGAAGCAACTGACACAATGAAAAAGGAAAAGTTGATCCTTGTTGGGGATCTAAATAGCAGAGTAGGAATGATTGTCAGACATACAAAAATAGTTTGGGAAAATTTGGAGAAAAGAGCAAAGCTAATAATAATGGCAAATATCTGTTGGATTTCTGTTCAGGACATGGACTAGTTATTACTAACACCATGTTCCAACATAAAAATGTGCACAAAATCACTTGGAGAGAAGACGCAAGGAATAAGAAATGGCTCATTTACTACATTATTGTTGATAGTGATGTTTTCTCTCTGATGCAGGACACTAGAGTGTACAGAGGAATGGAAATGATTATTTTAGTCATGAGCAGGATAAAATTAAATTTTATATTGAAAAGAAGATCATGCATTTCTCTGAGCGTTCCTAGTAAGATTTATGCTGGTATAGTTGAGAAGGATTGTGGAAGAGAAGCTTGGTGAAGAACAAGCTGGATTCAGGCCAAATAGAGGCCGTCAGGATCAGATTTTCACTTTATGACAAAAAGTTGAGAAATCATGGGAATATAACAAAGATGTGTATGTTTTGTAGATCTGGAAAAAGCATATGACAAGATGCCAAGAGAGAAACCATTCAAAATGCTATAGTTGTATGTCAATGGGGCATTATATCAAGCAATACTATACAGCTAGGACTTGGAGGATCACCTTAGAGGCATGAAGACGAAGGGTCATATGGGAGAGAAGTGACGAAATATAAGCGAATGGGTGCGATAATGCGGGGCTTTTTTCTGGTTGTTCCCGATTTCACTTTGAGGATTCCTGACTAGTGGACGGAGTAGGGACGAGCAAGAGAGATGTCCCATTCAAGTAGGAGCAGAGAATGCGCTGTATCGAGGCAGTGAGAAGTTCAAGTCCGGGAAGAATGTAAAACAGACAGCGTAGTCTTAAGCCTATTGCGGAAGCAACCGATCGAAGGAGGACCTGAAACCACGTGGCCATTAACAGACCTTCGGAAGAAAAAGATTGGGTAACGTAAAGACCTTTATTGTATGTTTGAATGAGACAGAATTTAGTGTTAGATCATATTAAGTGGACAATTCATAGTGGACTATAATAAGGATTTGTAATTTGAGATAGAGTAATTCTGATAAACAAAGAAATGTCAAGAGTGAAACTTTAGCTGCATGTGACTGAGATTATATGTGAATTTGAAATTTTGTAGATGAATTTTATCAGAATAGTAACAGGTTGTGAGATTTATTTTAATGTAGCATGAAATAAGAGTTTGATTTTTGAGTAACATAATTAACTAGATTTAATGTTTTATAGTTTGTGTGAGATTACCAAGTTACTCTATGAGTGTTCTGTTAAATTAGTATTGAGTAACTAACTTAGCAAGAGATTTTGAGAAGCTTAGTATCATATTCTAATTATAGCTGTAAAGTGTAATTTGTTCCAATAAACATGTTTTGTTGTATATGCCTGATACGTGCATTCAAATTACCACTTGCAAAAATTTAAACCATAGCGGGAGGGAATTTAATGAGAGTGTTAGAGTAAAATAGATTATTGGCCACGACTGAAATTAGAACCATTATCTATTTAGTGTATATTAGAATGAGTGCCAATTAACCTAGGAATATTCCCTGAATTTTGAATAAGCTCATATTATAGGACTCTGGCTAGAGCAGCAATAAAAAATAAATTTGCCGGTGTCCAAAAAGAAAGCATTCTTAGGCAGAGTTAAGTAAGGCATTCTTAGGGGAGTATATTAGTATATTATATATAATGAAAGTATAAAGAAAGTAAAAGAAGATATAACAATAGCGCAGCAAGTAGGCTTTTAGATGAGTAAGGTTTGAGTAAGTAAGAAGATAGATAAGTACAAATGAATATAATGAGTGAATGAGTATAAAGTAAAGATATAAGATAAATATAAAGTAAATATAGAGTAGAGAAAATGACTTATTAACAATAGATATGGTACGAAGGTCAGCAATAAAAAGACAAACACAGTGAAAATAGGCAGAATCGTTGAAAATGTCACCTGTGTTGTGAATGGAGAACCTATAGAACAAGTAAAACATTTCAGCTACTTAGGCACGATTTTTAGTGAAGATGGTAAATTAAACATGGAAATAGACAACAGGATCAACAAAGCTGGTATGGTAAGAAGTCAGTTGAATAAATTTATATGGAATAAGAGAGAAATTAGTGAAAACACTAAACCAGCTGTATACAAGACAGTGTTCAAACCAGTTTTAACTTATGGATCTGAGAGCTGAATCAGAAGTAAAACATTTGACAAAAGACTAGAGACCGCTGATATGAGAAGGATTAGGGGTGTGAACAGATGACATCAATGGCAATGTCATATTAAAAACCTTCCTACCGACTGAGGTGGATGAAATATCCAGACCACCATAGCATTTTGCATGGATCAAAACTTCATCAGCATTCTACCTTTTATCATGCCATTACCCCCCTCTGCCATTAATCCCTTTACAGACATTTTAGAGCCATAGTGAATTAACTGTTACTGAGTGACCTTTGTGTCACCTGTCTTTATGCGTACTGTTTTACTTGGAATTTCCTTTACTGTCCTAAGATATTTGACCTTTTTTTTTTGCCTCACAATGGTTTATTGTCTCTCCCCAAAAACGAATTTCACGTGTGAAAATAATCAATCCTGAAATGACCACCAATCAGCCTTTGCAACGCATCTATTTAGTAATAGTAAATTTGCTGTATTTTATTCTTCGAATCAGTGGAACGGATCTTTCACTTTACTCACAATATAGAAACAATTTTTTTGGCGAATTTTCAAATGTTTGCATTGAAAATATTATGTCAGATATTTATATTTTTAAATAATATTTATTGAAATAAATAACCTTTTGCTTTCTTTCCTAGCAAAATACCATTATATGGATCACCACATTTCAGATGTAGAAACAATTTTTTTTTTAATTTGTTTTTATGAACAACATTTTATGTTAAATTGCATTACTCGATTTCCGATTGCAAGTCTTTTTTTTTTTTTTTTTGTAGGATGCACATTACGATAATATCCAGTGCACAATAACCACCGTAGATATGTTAAAAATATAATATGAAGGATATCATATATGGAATGATTCAAAATTTATGCTCATTTTGAAGAATTTCTAATGCTTACCCCCCCCCCCATCCTCTCCTGGAATTCAATTACATAACTACTCTAAATTTCTACAGGTTTGAAAATGCTTCCAGATAGTATTCAAAATCTGTTACTTCATTTTACCATTTTGACAAAAGAAATAAGGCAATAATATTGTTGTACCGTGAAGCTTCTAATTCTGTACTATTTCTTTGCAATGAAAAATCAGCTGTTTTACTATATGCTGAAATTATTTGAAATTTTAGAAATACTATGCTATATTTTCACCATGTAAAACTGTTTATATGCATACCACACAAAAGAAAGTTCAGTATTATTATTTTTATTTCTTTTTCTTAAAATAATCTAAATATTTTTACTTCTACTTCTGGTTGCTATTTCTGAAGTAATCTACGTCTTAGAAATACTTGATAGTAATCCTCTTAACTGGAGGAAAAGATAAAGGTTTAGATTACTCTCAGTGCTATCGAGAAAAAAAAAAAAAAAAAAAAAAAAAGAACACTTAGCCAGAAGTCACATTAAAGTGCCTGAAGCTGTAGTGTGAGATACATCAAGAATGTCATGTTTCGTTTTCAATTGTTGATTAGTCGACATCCTAACATAGAAAGAAATACAGACATTTCTTTTACAGGCTGATATAATATTTATGCTAAAATAAGTTCTTAATTTATAATAATCAGTTTCATTTTTAACATCGAAAAATTATAAATTATTTGATATATTTATCTTGAAAAAGAGGATTTGAATTATTTTAAAAGAAAAGGAACATATGCTTTACATAATCTTATTTTTTTGGGGGGAGGGGGGGGATATAGACCCATTCAACCTGCAGATATTTCAGAGAATTTATTTCATAAATCATTCGCAAGACAACTGTTACAAACATAAATCACTTGGGGAACATGCCCATTTATTTTAGTGTAAATAGTAGCAAAGGTTTAACTACTTCAACAATGCTGTGTATCTAAACTAGAAGAAAGAGTCGTTAGGTTGGTCGAATGGTAGAGCTTCTGCTACTAATGGCTCATGAAAAAAAGTTAAGCAAGTTTGAACGTGGTTACAGATTTTTGCCCTTTTGCTTTCTCCCACGTTATATGTAGTGATTTCTTCTTTGTATTACAAGAAAAAACATGTAGTATTTTCTTTTTCATTGGGTGAATTTACAATGTTGTTCCTTTGTGTTTTGAAAAGAAAACACAAATTATTTATTTCTTACTATTTTTGCCATTATAGCATCTGATACAATTATAAGGGTGACATTTTACCATTTTTCTCCTACATGAGAAAAAGATATATGACAATAATATTGTTGATTCTGTCGAACTTCATTGCAGCAAAAATTTTTATTACAAAACTTTGTTTTATATATATATGTATAAGCAAAAGTATCGCTTACTATAAAATTGGAGCATAATATCTGAACTAGCAGAAAATATATACATATCAATTTAAACCATAACTGTTAATTTCATTTTGTAATGACCAATTATACAGGGAAACCAAGAAGGTGAAAGTGCAAAGAACCGTAGATTACAATATAAAGAAAAAAAAAAAAAAAAATAGTGATATTATTAAAGAATTTCATTTATTCTCTATAAAGCAAAGTCACTCAAGCACATCTTTCAGGAAATCTGATTTTGAACAAAAATAACAACCTCGAACGTCGGCAGCCGGTGTTTAAAATAATATTTCAAATAATTACCGTGAATTAATTTCTTGGAGAACAAAGAAAATGTTTTGTGGAGTAAGCGATTGGGAAAAAAAAAAAAAAAAAAAACCTCTCCAATGTAAGCAATAGTTAAGTGAAGAAACTATGCAAGGATCTTTATTTTGTCCAGGCATTAAAATAATTTCTATATTTATAGTCTATCCAATATAACTAAGATTCAGTTACCCAGCATAGAAAGAGGAACTGCGTTTCTTGTTATAGGCAACTGAGACGTAGCTGTGAGCAACATAATCTGATTAAGTGTTCTCTTCAGCGTGAGGGATTATTACTCCTAAACGACATGATGGCCAAATTGCACTTCTTATCCATGTTCTTTCAACAGGTCGCCTGAATCGTAACCAGACTTAGCTGGACATCTACAGACGTCCTGGCCAGTTGGGGGAAATTAAAAACATTAAGAAAGAACTTGACATTGTCAGCATCCAGGGATGCGTTAGCAGTGCTAATCTCAGGTCAGTTAAACAGAATGCGAGAAGAAAGATTAGCAAAACAAGTGTTCTCTGCCAGGTTGGCAGGAAAATGACCCAGAGGAAGACCAAGATATAGGTAGATTGGTATGGTAAAAAGTGCCTTAGATGATAGAAATATAAGATCTGGTAATGATGAAGTCTCGACAAGTAACAGACTGATTTGGAGGAAAAGTTTAGATAGGAAGTTAGTAATGTTGTAAATTTTTCATGGAGTACTATCATATCCTGTACACCCTTTGAGGGTAAATGTCAGGAATTTGATGCTGAAAAAAAAAAAAAAAAAAATCTGACCCCACTCTACTTTGTTCCATGTCTACCAGATACAAAATATTTCCAGTACCTTGAGTAAAGGTGTTAAAATGCAGTTATTCATTACTGAATCAAGGATGCATGTTGTTCATGATTTCTAAACTGTCACATTACTTAAATCACTGATTTTTGAAATATGTAACAACATTTTGGCCGATATTCTTCCCCCTAGAACTTTCATCCATCTGATGCTAAATCAGTACATACAAATCAATGTGTCACCACACTACAGAGACAAACATTTAGGTTTGTTACATTAACAACATTTATTGATACAGCTAGAAAGGCATGTGGTGAAGTTGTCTGCAAGGATGGAAAAGCTACAATACATAAACACCCAAGTGCAACTCACCAGGAGTTTAGCTAAATCGAGTAACATCTAATAAATTTGACATAAAAATCAGCAATAAAAAGACCCAAACTATGAAAATAGGTAAGGACAAAGAAAGCTTCAACTGATTCTTAATGGAGAGCCTAATGAGTAAAATATTTCAGCTATTTAGGCAGCTTTTAGCAAAGATGGCAAGTTAAATATGGAAATCGACAATAGAATAAGCAAAACTGGTATAGTAGGTAGCCAGTACACCAAACTAGCATTATACAACAGTTATAAGCTATGGATTTGAGAGTTTCGTTAGAAACCAAGCACTTCATCAAAGACATCTTGTAAAAGGAACAAAATTGTGCATTACTGTATTTTAAAGGATAAATGCTGATTGTAAGCTTGTAAAGGTTATTAACAAACTGAATTACATAGAATTTGTTCATAAATTATAAAATATTGTAAAGGTTAGAATTATACATTAAGTTTTGATGTGAAGTTGTAAGGTTAACAGAATGTAAAAGTATTTCTGCCCCAAGTTAAGAGGATTAGACAAGATTATGTTGGCGACTTAATAGTGAACAAACGTATTGAAGGCCATTCAGATGTGGAGATTTTGCCGCCAAAACTAAAGGTCAAGACAACAGTGACACGAGTTATTTAAAGAAGATTTGGGGGTTCTCCGACTCTAAAACAAGGAACCTCAGAATCATATAAAAGAGGTCTTGAGAACCTCTAGACGGTGCAGCTCTGGACTTTTTCGCCTTGCTGCAGTCTGTTGGCCCACTTGGACTTCGAAATTTTGTTAGATCGTGACTCCTAGGCATGGGAAAAAACCAGGAGGCAGATTATTCTATGGAGATGTATTTTCAGTAGCAGAACGTGCCATTTGCGATGGCAACAGTCGATCCAGAACCGACGGTGAGCTATGCTACAATTCCCGGAAGAGGACTACACCAGGACCGCCATAAGCTGTTCAGCAAAGTCTAAGAAATAGGACTGAGGAAAGCAGTCAGCAGGACTGCTACAAATCTTCAAAGGTGGTAGGACTGTATATGTTTCAATGAATTTGTGAGTAGACTATTGTATTATCACTGAGGTAGATTAAGAAGTGTATGTCCACTGAACGTAGCTTTGTTAGAATAGTTGTATATGTCACTATATGAAATAATTGCGGCTGAGATTTAGCTAGTATATATATTGAGGAGAATGTTAACCAAGGATATAGATTGTAACAGCCAGTAATTGCCTAGACCCTGTAGACCAAGTTATTTAAGTATTGTGAATAGCTGATCTGAATTGTGAGGTTGCGAAATGAGTTTAAAATAGGCATTAGAGAGAAATTGTTTATTTGTGTATCATATTGTAAAGCTGCCTAAGGTAAAATAAACATGTTTTGTTTGCTTACAATTATCGCCTGATCTTAGACCAATACACTGTATCATAAAAACAATCGAACCTGTATGCTAAAATTATAGAAATTGCGATGACAGAATGATTAAGGTTTGGTTTAGAAAGTAATATATTCTATAAGTGTTATAACAAATCTTCTCATGCTATATAATTAATTCAGGGTGGTGCAGTCAAAAAATAATATATTTCTCTGAATTACATAGTGTGGGAGATAGTTAACTGTAACCATGAATTGCCTATTTCAGAGGCCCTTTCACTAACAGTGCTAACACTTGTAGGAAGTATAAAGGATTACAAGTGGGGACTAAATTAATCGGCTTAAATTAGAACAAGGTAAAGAGTACTTAACAGAAAGGTTTAACAGAGTAAAAGTAAAGTAGACATAGGAAGGATAAAGACAAAAGAAAAAATAATGCAAAAGGCGTGACATAGATATTGAAGAAAATAATTAACCCAAAATATTTTACAATCTGTTCGTACAAAAATGAAGACAGTAAAAACTTTACATCGTTTGCATTCAAGAATGTGTGAGCAGGACTAATCTAAGGTGGTATTGGTCACTTAAATAGAATGGGAGAGGAAAGATCAACAAAACAGGTGTTTGATGCCAAGAAAAAGACCCAGAGGAAGACCAAGGTCTAGGTGGATTGATTCAATAAAACATGCCTTAGAACAAAATGTCAGATACAACAATATTGGATTGCTGACAAGTAATAGACTAATTTGAAGGGAAATTGTTGATAGGAGATTATTAATAATGTAAATGTAATCATGTAGTGCTGTCATAGTAGCTTGAACACCCCTTGAGGGTGCATATCAGGCAATTGATGACAACATTAACATTGCAAATCCTGAGCATAAGAACATTTTCAGTTATCAATGCTTTTCAGTCTATAAAGAACTAGACTGACTAATTCACTGATAAACAGAAGTTTTATCATAGTACTTCTGTTTCGCAAGCATAAGATCAGTTTATGATAAGTGATTAAACAAATAAATCGTATTTATTAATATCATTCATTGTATAAAACTGTTTTAATTTTATTACCTGACCTCTCAAAGTTTTTTTAATCATCTTCTCATGATGTGGCGCATTAGCCTCAATCTCTTAAAATAAGACATTATTATAGGTAAAGTTACTCTCAGATAACTACTACGAAAGTGATAGTAGTGATAATAAGGAAATATTGGATATGCTGCATGACCAATAAACATTCCATAGGAATAAAGAGATTGTGAAGCATGATATTTCAACACATTTTGAAATATCATGCTTTACAAGTTGGAGTTTATTTGGATTCCTAATGACATACCTACACATTTATATTTAACTATGTTTAATGATAAATCAGCCAAAAGAAGCTTCTTAAAGAAAGTAGATTGCAGGACTACTTTAATGCAACTCAATTTTACTGAACTAACAATTTATCATTTAATATTAGAGCAGTATTATTTATTTTTATCTTTTTAATAAAAGGGAACTAACCTTTTTTCCCACAATATATAAACTGTCCAGTGTGCATCCCCTCGGCAGCAATGAACAGTTCTTTCTTTTGCTTATAACGATAAGGATCCCTAAAGACAACCACAGCCAAAGGTGCACCACGGCCTGGATCATGAATAATTTCCTATAAATAATGAGACTATCTTAGTATAAAAGTAATATTCTTTCCAAAAACAGACATTTACAATGTATTTCCATAGCTCAGTAATGATTATGTTTGTCAGCAATTACATTCAGGAAATCCGTTCCTTTACATCATCGCTAAAAGTAAGCTAATCTACTGTGCTCCTGACAAACACTACATATACTTTATGTAAATTTCAATCACAGTCGAGAGCAGAATTACATGAAAGGCAATGACAGGGTGCAGAAAATATACATCCCCAATGTCACAACCTGGACTGATCAAGGTTTGATTATGAATGAATACATTGCTTAAAAAAAAAAAAAAAAAAAAAAAAAAAAAAAAAAAAAAAAAAAAAAAAAACTGAATGCATAAGAACAGCTATATTGTACCTGTGTAATGGCTCCTATGCATTTGGTATTTTTTTTTGTCACAGATCATTTGGACTTCAATTTGACCATTCTGCTATCTTAATTCACTTTATGCTAATTCGACTTTCAACCCACTTTTTTTTTTTTACTTTGATACTTGAGCAATAATATTTATCATACATAACATGTATGTTATTGTTTCATTTGATAAACATTTTTTAAAACTGTACATTTAATAAACCACTTTGTTATACAAACTACATACGTTTATTTAAAAAAATATTGTAAGATTATAATCGATACCCACCTTCACTATTCCTTTAATGTAACCATGACGTTCAGCAAAATCAACAGCCCGAAGTTTTGGAGCTCCTTTACGGTGCTTTGTATGACTCCTGAAGACACTCCCAGCACCCTTTCTCTGACTTCTAATAACTCTACCCATCTGTATAACTAGATACATAAAATGTATTTTCTAAGCAGTGGTACATAAGAAAAATAGGGTTAGGGTCAGTTTAGTTTATAGTAAACATTAATACATGAAGAACTATATTAACAAATCTATGCAGAGAAAATGATGCGATTCTAATAATGGAAGATTTTGAGCAATTACAAAATCTTGGCTTTACAAACAATACTCGAGGCCTATTTCACAAGAAACGGCCAAATGTCACCCCTCAATAGAGGTTTAGTGGGGGGTACAGATTCTTGTGACCGCCAAAGTAAACTGCATGCACTGCGTCAAAATATAATGCGCTTGCATGTAAAAAAGAAAGTCAGTAATGTAAGGTGCCCATGAGTGTCCTGCTCATCTAGTGCTTCAGCCAGCTCTATACTATAAACAGTGTAAAACAACTCATAGGTTTGCTAGGTTATTAAAAGTCACAGTATTTATTACAATATATTTAGTGCATATCCACATTTAATAAATGCGAATATTAAAATGTGTTTTTATTTTATTTCTTTCTACTCGCTTCAGCACCCAGACGTGAAGCACAGTCTCTCTGCTTACCGTTTTAAGCCAGAACTGATGATGCTAATAATCTCAAGTTCCTTATGATTCTGCTACTTATGTCATCTGTTCGCTAGACGTTGATTATGTTTTTTTTTTTTTTAACCCAACTCTCAGATCCACAACTTAAAATTGGCTTGAACATTAAACTGATAGGTTATGTTTTGGCTAATTTCTCTCATAAATTTAAAACTAAGTTTAATATCCCTGATTCTAATATCATTTTCCATCAATGTGATCCATATAGATGGGACAATTAAGAGTGTAGATAGGATGCACAGCTGTCTTACATCTGATTTTATCACAAACCATCTTTCTATATTTGCTCTGTACAATGTTCCTTTTACACCATAATTGTAGTATTTTGCACACCTTTTCTCTGGGCACCTTGTAGTGTACTTTTGCCAGGTCTACCAAAACTTAAGCACAGATCTTTGTTATGCGCAGTCATACCCTGCATTACGATGATCCACTCATACAATGGTTTTAGCAACAACACTCCCTGAATCAATCCAGGTGCAGTTTTTGTGAACCGTTTACAACATTGCTCACTGCATCTTCCTGTGTTCAGCTGTGAATTAGACTGGTTATAACTATTTTTCACCTTATGATTAATAATGGCAAATAAGTCAAAGTAAGGGTCCTGTTGATGCCAGTGAAAAGAAAAAGTGCAGACCTATTACATAATAAGATTAAACTTGTTTAAACATAGGCTAAACTCAGTGTGCCCTACTGTTGGCAGGTGATTAAAACAAAGTTCTTAGTGAACTAAAAAGTGTTACACTAAGTATAGTGTAACACTTTTTAATCTGTCCACAGTTGAGAGAACTTTAGCTGGCAGAGTGCCAAGAAGTCAGTTCATGTTGAATAGGAGAAAAGAATAAGGGATGTATGAATGCCACCAATATGCAAAATCATGTGCTTTATATATATAAAATTTTCCAACTGTTATACAAGCAAAACACTATACCACTTTAAAAACTGAAATGTTCATAAAAGAAAAGCTAATTTTCTGACATGTAATATAAATACTCATCTCACGAAACGGATTGATTACCATATTATCGGAATAGACTTGCCTTCTGCCATGTGCAGAAGTGTCAAGGGTTCTCTTATGTGTGGCTGAACTATAATTACTACAGTTGTCTGTAAACATAATCTTATTGGTGAAATTGAAAAACATTAAAATGTATATATAAAATGATATTGAAAAAAACCTGAAAGGGAATATTCAGTTGTTCGTTGGTGGTGCAAAATTAGTAGAGTAATATAATCAAGGTGATGTGGAGAGCTTACAGGATGAATTTAAACAGGCAGTCAGTATGAATGAACAAAAGATGCATATCAGTTTAATAGAGAAATGTAAAGTTATGCATTTTGAGATAAATAGATTACAAGCAGTGTACCACACTGATGGAAATGTACTCCAGAAAATAGATGAAACCAGGAATTTGGGGATGGTAGTAGACAGAGTTGAAGTTTAGAGGACATCTTGCTAATGGTGCCAAGGCAGCTCATAGGATTACTTGGATATTGAAAAGCACACTAACAAACACAGGTAAGTTATTCTTCTTTATGGGCCTTGATATATCCACATCTGGATTACAGTGCTCAGGGTTGGTCTTCTGGGTTTCTTGGGGATGAGAAAGAGGTGGAGAAGATTCAGAGGCAAGCAACTAAGAGGGTGAGTGGTCTGTGGATTGCAGAAGTTCCTTGATAGGAGAAAAAGAGGAAATATGATAGAGACATTTAAGTTATTTAAAAGGCTTTTATAGGACTGATGAAGGGAAGTATTTCAGCACTTGGCTAGAGAAGCCAGAACAAAAGGTCATCTCTGGAAGTTGAATAAAGCTGTGGTTAGCAGAGGTGAGAACATGTTTTTTGCTTGGAGTTGGGAATGAGTGGAATGGGTTGCCAATGTCAGTTATGAGTGCTTTGTTAATGGATTCAAGGAGAGGTATGAGGTTGTGTGGATAATTTGGGTCTCCCACGAGTCTTTGAACTCAATGGAGATGGCCATACAATAATAATTTTTCATAAAGGGAAGCCTTTATTTGGCCCAAACCTAGCTTGTCTTAGTCCAAGTTTTTTTACAATTTTTCTTACTATCACCTATGGTCTACCATAAAAGCCAAACACGCTAATACCTATATACTCATACCAACCAACTTAGAATAGAACACTAAAGGATGTGTTCTAAGGAGTTATGCACTTAAGAATGAATATGAAATTATATGGAAAATCTTTATAAAGAACTCTACAACAAAAAGCAATTCATAGATCCCTCACAACAATGCTACTAATGATGTCAATTTACAACACCAAATAATAAGTAAATAATCAATATTTAACTTATTTGCTGATATTATTATTATACAGACATGGAACTCTTTTATGCAAATGCAGTATTATTATACATGGAATCTGAAGCCTTGAAACCAAACCTATCCAAACAATCTATCATACCTCTCCCTGAACCCATTTACATACAAAGCAATCAACTGACTTTGGCAACCGGTTCCATTCATTCCCCACTTTCCAAGCAAAAAATCTAGTCCCGACACCTCTACTAACTATGCCTTTATTCAACTTCCAGGGATGACCTCTTGTTCCTCTAGCCAAGTACTGAAACATTACCACCACATCAATCCTATAAACCCTTGATTAACTATTACTCTACCTAATTTTGCATTAACAGCAAAAAACCGAATATTTCATTTCAGGTTATTCCAATTTCATTTATGTACAAAATAAACAATAGTGATCCAAGCACTGAACCTTGTGCCAAACTACTAGTCACAAGTTTTTGCTTTTGATTCTGCATACCACTTTTTTGATATCTGTACAGCAGCAATCCTCTTATCAACATAACCATTGTCATACCAATCCCAATTTTTCTAATTTGCATAAAAGAGTTCCATGCAGTATTTTTCAAATGCCTCTGCAAACTTCAGCAGAATCATCATGTTCTCCAAACCAACAGTTCTTCATGCCTGTCCAAAGGTTGCAAATTTAAATACAACCTTTAGATTTGCAAATTAAATATATGGTTTAAATGTGGTGCAGAGCTTATATTTATTAAGGCATTCTAGATATCTTTTCAGATGGGACATGAATGTATGGGATGATAACAGTTTACTGTAGTGTTGCATATTAGGCAGTGAAGGGGATTCCTGTGAAGCATTTAGTATTTTATTATAATTACAGCTATTTTGCCTGCTTCAGTTTAGGAGTGCCCCTGTTTAAATGTCATTGGCTATTTACTCATGGATTCTTAGGGCCTTGTGAGTGTAAATGTACCAAAAAGTATATGTAGCATAAGGAATAGAAATTTACACACACCTTTTTCTGGGTGTTGCGGCTTTTCCTCTCTTCTGTGATGTCGAAAAACTACTGAGTGTGTGTGTGTGGGGGGGGAGGCAATTTGGTAGAATTAAGTTAGAAAAACCCGGGTTTTTTTCCCGTAATATATATAAACATATATATTATATTATATAGGGTGGGGAAAAGGTGAAAGGGTTGATTTTTTAAAAATAGGGAGGGGAAAGGTGGTTGACGGGGTGCGGTCCGTTTCGACTATTCGTGGTCGTCATCTGAATACATTGGGAAAGTGGATGCTATGTCAGGTCGGGTAGGTGCTTCTGCTTTTGAAGTGTTTGTGTTGTCGCCTATTGGTCGGGGTTGTGACCTCAATTTTATGTTGTGAAGCTTCCAAACCTCCGAGATTATGTAGGGCCTGTGTACGTTGACAGAGTTTGCGTCACACTTAATAGCTATTGTTTCCGATATTCTGAGCATTGTTTCATTGTCTTGTCTGTCTACTATGATGGCCTTGTCTATCTACGGGGTGTGTTTTTGTTCAAGGGCGTGAACAGCTATTTCCGTTTTTCCTGTGCTTTGTATTTGATTTTTCCTTTTGATGTTACGTTTTTTAGTGTTTAAATGTTCTGGAATAGGGATGTTAGTCACGGAAGTGTTCTTGTAGTCTTGCCCATAGAGACCTGATGGTGGAACCTGTGTAGGTGATGTCACAGTCTTTTTGGCAGGGAAATTTATAGACTACATTGTGCTGTTCAAATATTTCTTTCTGTGTGTTAAGTTTGGTGGATTTTAGGAGGTTTGCCAGTTTTTGGTTTGTGGTGAATATCAGTTTGTAGTCAGTATGTTTGAAGATGTATTTATAGGCTTATGGATTTATAGACTTATAAACTGAAGCAGGCAAAATAGCTGTAATTATAATAGTTTATTAAGAGGAGTAACATGGTAGTTTTCCCAGAAATAATATACATAATTTAGTATTTTTATTATTCTTTGGGGATTATAGCTATTGGCTACAAAAGTGTGACAAGTGAGTTTACTGGTAAGAGCATTTTCATTGCAACATATACCTCTGACCGTGTGAGCTTTGAGTGTCTGTTTTCAATGCTTAAGTTTCTAAGTGTGCTAAGTAGAAATCGCCTAAAAAGGGGAAGGTCCACAGCTGTCCTACTTAGTTGTTTGTATACCCTCCATTTCCACGTGAAACAACCAGCATGTACTATGGCTACAAAAGTAAATTTGAATGCATTCAAATCTGGGGAGGAGCCACTAATAGTTCAGTCGGTATAGACCAGTGATGGCAAACCTTTTTACCCCGGTGTGTCAAACATCCTTTTTAAAATATTGACGCTGTTGATGTGCCACTTGCATACATGCGTTATAAATCATAGATGGTGACTTATACATATCATATTAGGCTATTTATTTAATAGGACATTGATATACAATCTATGAATTCATATTATACAATTAATTTAATAAACTGAAATTAGTTTTTTCATCAGAATACCGATATTATTCAACATCCAAGGTGTGTCACCTGAAACCCTCAAGTGTGTCAGTCCTGACATGCGTGTCATAGGTTCGCCATCACTGGTATAGACAAAGCCCTTTGGTAAGAAAGACCTGGGTTCAATTCCCGTCTATGACGTGAGAAACCTTTATCTGGTCTCTTTCGACGAAAGGGAAGTTAGCTGGTGTCATACGGAGGTAGGCCCCCCCCCCCCACCTGGAAACTCTGGTTTTTCCTCCTCCAGAAACAGGCAAAGCAGCCCTCTGAACAAACATGGACTAGTGTTTGTTCACAGGGCGAATATTGCCGTTAGGGGATACACCAGAGGAGTGACGAGCTGGCTGCATCAATTTTTCGCAAGCTCCTCATTTAGGGAGACTCAACCTATCCTAAAGGATGGATGAGAAGGACAGATAGGATATCCGAGGAGAAATGGGCTTGAGCAAATCCAGGGTTTCAATTAACGGTACATCGATAAATAGTGAAGTAATATTGAAACTAATCATTATGTATGAACTTTTTAAAATGTTCTTTTAATATAATTTTTAGGTAAACAGAATTTTTAACTAAAGGAACTAAAGAGGAAGAATTACCTGTGTAGAGGAGGCTAATAATTTAGCCAAAAGTCATGTTTTTATGTGAAAAGGCTTGAGTGTATGTTTCTTTTGGCAAGGAAGTGACTTTCTTCAGTAACTTATAAACTTTATTCTTTTGAGAGTTAGTAGGACCATGATCTATGAATTGGTATGCAAATTGATGCATGTGTAAAAGTACGTGCATTTTGTTTTCACATTCTGTTATATGCAAAATCACAGTTACGTCACCTTTGTCTGCTTTACAATATTGCTGTAAAGATTTTGATGTAGTTTTTCTAGGAGGTTTGGACTGGATTAAGATGTTGGCTACATTCAAACAAATGCTATTGGCTATAACTGGAGGCAGGTCATCACATAATCCATGTTCAATGGATACCATTTTTTTCACTTTTGGAACTTGCCTAGGTGAAACGGCAATGGCATGTCCTTGACACAATGTGCTGACAGTTTTTTCCATTGAGGGCTACTGATAAGTTCATACAACAATCTTGAAATTGCAGTCTACAGGCAGAACTACAATGTTGGAGGATTTTGAATTTTTTCTGGTGCTATTTGACTTTTTTTGAATTCTTTATCTGCAAATGTGTTGGAGATGATGACAAGGATTATCTACAGTTCAGGGTTTAAAATATCACACAGTTGTCGCATAGAGTATTGACAGCTCCACACGAGTAGCACTAATCTGGTCAGACAATACTATTAAACCAGCCCGTTTGTAAATATGTAGGGCCTGGCCGAATGAAACTTGCTTTTAATTTTGATACAGTTTAGTATAATATCAGTGTCTCAGCACCTCTTCATTAAATATGAACCATTCCTACCATTATCTTAAAGTTCCTTTGACTCTCAGTATTAGGTTTTATACCAATAAATTTCTCAAGGCTCCCGATACCATTGAAATGCAGGCCATCCCACTCATAATTCCATTCTTTCTTGAAACCCACACCACCGATCTAAAACCTCACAACAGTTCCTTCTACATACCTGAACATCAAACAAGGACATGTTTCATGTCAATAAAACATAAGTGCCCATTTATGCAGAGCAAACAGTAAGGTAGTATTAAGATTACTTATTGGGACAAGGAATTTATATATATATATATAAAAAAAAAAAAAAGACTGTTGTAAGTTCAAAAGAAATAGGAAGTGTGCATGCATGCACACACACACCACACAGAGTGAGAGAATCAAAATTCATTACAAAATAACGGTTAATGATGGAACCTTGCTTAATGTGCAATAGGATATGATATTACTACTCTCCAAATTTTACGTGGTATATAGATTTATGCATACAACAAAATGTAAATGATTAACTTTCCATGTAGTTGATCTACCTTGAAAGAGAGCTGAAGAACATTTCCCTTTCTACACTGATCAGCCTTTTCAATTTACCCACATATTCACACTCTCCAACAATGAAAATTGGAGAGCTATCTTATACAGTGGGATCTGATAGTTATATGTGAATATTTATGAGACTATTCAGCAGCAGAATCTACGTTAAAAATTCCCACTACGAAATATTCATATTTATGTATACACCTGAAAGTTTAAATACCATTTCTGGGGGAAAGCAATCATTTAGTAGAAATTATGAAAAAAAAAGCAACAAACCTATAATTTTTTAGAAGCAAGCCTGACTGACAGAGTAACAACAGCAGGAACGAGAAGTGAGATGAGGTATATACAAAATGAAATTAGATGTACGGTGGATACAAATAGAGTAGTAATATACAGGCTTCTATTGCAAGTTTTTTTGGTGGCGCTAGTGAGCCAAGCGCTGTAGACGTGTCTAAGAAGAGCTCCTAATTGAGATACATAAAGATGGCGTCCAGGTCGCCATATTTGTCTGAAAACCTTAATTTAAAAGACTTGATTCAGTGTTCCGTTTGCGAAATGTAAGCATCGAGGAGAACGGTTGGAGTCTGGTTAAACAACGATTGTGGAGTGAATGTGTGCAAAAAGTGTAAAGAATGTGAGGATTTAAAGAATGTTTCAGGTTGTGTGAGTGATATTGTCGAAAGAGAGAATCTAGATAACAGCGACATTCGAGGTATGAACGAGGATGTTTGCGAGGTAGCACCTGATAGCTGTGAGAGTGGCGTTGATAGAGTGAAAGAAGTTAAGCATAAAGAATGATTGAATGAATCATCGGAAAATAAAAATGCCGACACTGATGCAATGAGTGAAATAGCTCTATTACGCGGAATGATACATAGTGTAAAGCAGCAACTGGAATGTTGGCAAAAATCTTTAACAAGGGGTACCGACTAATAATTGGCAAAAGTATGATAGAAAAAATAAGGATATCATAGTGGGTGTAAACAAAATGAAAGACTGTGTATTGTATGGAGATTCCCTAGTAAGAGCTGTGTTAGTTGAGAGTTTAACAAAATCGTACCAAACCGGTGCGACCGTAAAGAATGTAAGCGAGTCAATTAGGATACAAAAACAACAGGTGAAGGAATTGATAGTGGTAGTGGGTACAAATGATTTGAAAGGAAATAAAAAGGCTATGATTGAGAGAGTTAGGATGGTGAGTCTGTTGCCACGGCATGACAGTGAAGAGTATAGAAGGAGGGCCATAATTGCTAATGACTTTATGCGTGAATTATGTTTGATGAGTGGTGTGGAATGAGTTCGATGGGTGAAAGGATTTATATAAAATGGATGGATTACATCGGAATGGATTTGGTGTGCGGAGACTTGAAAAGGTGTTGTCGAATGTGGTGGAAGTGAAGTTACAGAACCAGGGAAACTAGAGTCATCAAGGTGGGGGGGAGTAGATTTGCAGATTTTAGGGAGACAGTTGAGTGTGTGAATGTGTGTAATAAGCCCAAGCGAGTAGGAAAGACCACGAATCAGAATGGGATAGTTAGTATAAGGCATCAAAACAGGGATGGGACAAATCGGTTTCTTCAATTCATGTATACAAATGCCAGAAGTATTAGGAACAATTTTTGGCCTTCGTTGGAACTTCCAGACCACAGGTTATTGGCATTAGTGAAACATGGCTGACAGAAGATGACACAGCTAGTGGGATTGAATGTGAGGGGTATGGTGTGTTCAGGAGTGACAGGGAGAATAAAATGGGGAGAGGAGTGTTATTGATGATAGCTGATGAGCAACAGCCAAGAAGAATAGAAGTGGAACTGCAGGATAGAGAAAAGAGCACATTTGAGGCTATTTGGTGTGAGATTGAAATTAGCAGAACTAAATATACAGTTGGGTGCTGCTATAGACCAGGTGATGGAATAGATGAAGATAGCATGCATAAACAAATAGAATAAACGAGTGGAAGGAGAGTAATTATTATTGGAGATTTCAACTATGGTAACAATGCTTGGAAAGAGAAGAGGACACATGGGAGGAAGGAATTGGATTTTATGCAGTTATTAAGGGATAACTATCTGCGACAGCATGTAATGGAAAATACTAGGGGTCAGAGAGTGCTTGACCTGGTAATTGCATCTGAGAATTTGACGGTAACCACGTTGCCACCAATTGGTGAGAGTGATCGTAGGGTCTTGACTTGGGAGGTGGCTAAAGTTGTGGATTTTACAATTAAGACGGGATAGATGTGGAATTATCGGGCTGGTAAGTATGACAAGCTTAGGAAATTGATTGTTTCAGTGCCATGGCATGTGCAACTGCAAGGGCTAGAAGTTGATAGTGCATGGTACGCGGTAAAGAAGTGTTTGCATGAAGCAATGGCTGACTGTATACCTAGAGTCCGAATAATAAATCAAGTAGGGGTTAAATGGATGAATAACAGCATTCAGCTTGAGCTACAAAAAAAAAAAAAAAAAAAAAAAAAAAAAAAAAAAAAAAAAAAAAAAACTATGGAGGAAATTCAAGGAGAAAGGTGACCCGCAGGCACATGAACGGTATAAAGTGCAGGCCAGAAGGGTAACGAGTGTGGTAAGAAAAGCTAAAAAGGATTATGAAAGAACATTGGCCATGCAGGCTAAAGAGAATCCTAAACAGTCGATATGTTGCAAGTAAAAGGAAAAAATGTATATGGCAGAATGATTTTAAAGAATGTCGATGGGAGGGAGGTAACCGAATCAGCCTATATAGTTGAATTACTGAGTGAGCACTTTGCAAGAATATATCTTCCAGGTGGTGACATTGCAGAAATGAATGAACCAATAGATTATACAGAAATTGTGGTGAATGAAGTGGGGGTGAGTAGTCTATTGCAAAACGTCGATGTCAATACATCTGTGGGATTGGATGGTAAACCAGCTCGTGTCGTACATGAAGTGGGTAAAGAATTGTCAGTACACTTGACCATTTTGTTTAATTTGAGTCTCGGCTCTGGATTAGTCCTGAGGGGGTGGAAAGAGGGGAAAATAGTTCCACTGCATAAAGGTGGTTCCAAGACTGCTGTTGTAAATTACCGATCGATTAGCATATCAGGAATCATTGTCAAGGTCTTAGAGAAATTAGTCAAGAAAAGAATACAGGATTGGATAGATGAAAATGGGATATTGTATGGGGGCCAACATGGATTTGTGAAGGGTAGATCATGCCTCAGTAACTTGCTCACGTTTTATAACACAGTGACAGCTGAACTGGATAAGGGTAATGGGTTTACAGTGATTCTACTGGACCTTGCCAAGGCCTTTGACAGGGTACCACATGTTACTCTAATCAGTAAACTAGAGCAGATGGGGATGGATATAGGGTTGGTGAGATACCAGAGAGTGGAGTCCAAAAGACGGCTTGTGACTAGTGGTGTGCTGTAGGGTTCTGTTCTTGGACCACTACTTTTCAATTTATTCATTAACGATATAGGAAAGGACCTGAGAGGAAATGTTCACCTGTTTGCTGATGATGCAAAGTTGGGTAGAGCACACAGGATGTCAAAATTTCGCAGGATGATTTGGATAGTTTGGAGGACTGGGCTAGGGAAAATGGATGTCAATTTAATGTGGCAAAGTGTAAGGTTATGCATTTTGAAGTGAAAATATTAGCAACAGTATATCACATTGTTGGAACTGTACTCCAGGAGATTGATGAGGCCAGGGATTTGGGAGTGTTGGTGGATAGGGAGTTGAAATTTAGGGGCGGGGAACACATTGGAAAAGTGACCAAAACAGCTCATCAAATCACTTGGTTGCTGAAAAATAATCTAACAAGCAGAGACAAACAAGTTATTGTTCCTCTATATCGAGGCTTGATAAGACCCCATCTAGACTACTGTGCCCAGATATGTGCGCCAGGGTTTCTTCTTGATGTGGAGGAGGTGGAGAGGATCCAGAAACGAGTGACCAAGATGATAGCAGGTCTGTGGAATGAACCTTATGAGAACAGGTTGAAGATTTGTGGGTTGCAAAAATTGGTTGATAGGTGGAAAATGGGTGATATGATTGAGACATTCAAATTACTGAAGGGTTTCTATAGGATTAATCCAGAAGATATTTTTGAGAATAGGATTGGTGGTGGGAGGACTAGGGGCCATACATGGAAGCTGGGCAAGAGTGTGGCTAGCAGGGGTGTTAGAACTAAGTTTTTTACTTGGAGAGTGGTGAATGAGTGGAATAAACTGCCAGTCTGTTGTGGGTGCTATGACCATGAATGAGTTCAAGGCGAGGTATGATAGATACTGTGTGAATGCTAAATAGTTGCTCTTGACATGATGTTTGGACCTCCCTCGATGAGCCTGTCGACTCCTTGAAGTTGCCTGAGATAATGATAATAATAATAAAAGGTATGGTGAATGTGAAAGTGCATAAGGTCTTTTTCCAGGAGGTGAAGGAGGATGAACAAGGTGCTTAATAATTGTGGTTGGATCAAATCATTCAGTTGGACATAGGAAGAATGTGAGGATGGACATCATGAGTTTACAGAGAAGAGTGAAAGACATGGTAGGAAGAGTAGCCTGCGTTGGCAGGTATGACAATGACAAACTGCAGCAGACAGCAAAGATCTTGAATGAAATGTTAGCAGAAATGTGTGGGATGAGTTTGCATAAAAGTACAGTATAAGAGTGGAATACGTTTTAATAGTTTTTGAGTGATTTAGCTGGAAAGGCTGCCACTAGAAGGAAATATTAGCAGACATCATAGAGAATGCAAATGAACCGAAGAGAGAATGATGCGATTGTAAATGGAGAAAAAGCCAAAATCTATGAAGATATAGAAGAATGGAAAATTTAAAGATAAAAATGTTAAATCATTGAAAAATAGACAACAATTTAATTTAATCTCATCTATCTATTGTAGATGCTTTTGACAAAATACACAGAAACAAATTATGGGATATAATGACAAAACAAGGATATCCATTACATTCAGTACAAGTTTATATAAAATAAAAATACCATGCTTATATGCAGATTATATTACCAGACTATGAAGATGACATTCAAAAATCAGTTTATCAATTAAAAAAAAAAAAAAGTCAACACAATTTAAAAATTTCACCAAAAAAGTCACAGAAAATAAAATAGATCAGATGACACAGTTCAATTACTTAGGCTGCATAATAACACCTTAAAGAAAAAAATAATAAATTTCAGAAAACCTGTAGAATAATTAAAACACTGAATTAAAAAAAAAATATATCAAGATGAGAAAATCAACTAAAATTTTATAAAGTAATGGCCACTCCCACACTATTATATGGTTCAGAAAGATGGACTGTCAAAAAGAAAGATGAAAGTAAAATACAAGCTGCAGAAATGAAATTTTCTATGAGAAATTAAAGGGTGCATAAAATTGGATCATATAAAAATTAAGACATCAGAAAACAGCTAGATATTCATAACATAAATTAAAAGAAAATGGAAGGAGAATCTATTTAGGATAGAAAGATAGCTACCAAAACAGGTGGATAAATATAGACCAGAGAGAATTGAAAAAATGTAACAAGTCCTTGAAGAGCATGGTAAATAACACCACAAGATCCTCTGTAATGTTTCCTAAAAATGAACTTATTAACCATGCCCCGGCAGCTGCACCCCCTTCGTGGCGACACCCGCTAGAAGAAAAGATTTACAAATGCAAGAACCAGAAATAAGATGCTCTAATGGAGGACATAGGATAGTTAAGATTTAGATCTGGTTTTATCATCAGATAAGATTGTGAATGGAGAGACTAATCTTTTTCTGAAGTGGAATTATTATTTTTTTTCTTTTAAATATCTGACATACAAAAGATTGCAAAACCTATAGCAGATTGGTGTGATGTGTGGGCAAGTGGATAAGAAGAAAGAGACATTTATTTGAAAAGCTGAAGATTGTATAGATATGAAGGAAAGGAGACAGTGAAGTTCATCCAGTGAGATTCAAGATGGACTGTAAAAGGGAGTTGGTTAGCAGTGACTCATGTTGAGTTTTTTTTCCACTTGGCTATATCTTATAAACTATATACTATAAACTAAAGATGCCAAGAAGTTATATTCTTGGTTTCATCCTTTATCCAAGTGCAAATAAACAAAATTGGCATGTGAACTTCTGGCACCAGGAGCCTGCGTAGCTCAATGGATGTGGCATTCGCACACCATGGCGCTTGACTGCACGAAGGAAGACTTCTTGGTTTCGAATCTAGTCAGCGATTGAGAAAATTTTTCTAAGCCTTTTTCCAACCGGTTCCTGAGTTAGTCGATCTCTGGTACGGGCAAGCAGGTTTTTTCTCCCAGAAACTCAAGAAAAATCGACCGTAGAACCCACACTATTTCAGACATTAAATATATTGTGTTAGGATTAGGGACCACGAGATGGCAGCACTTGTTGAGCAGTCTCTCTTCACTGCGTGCCGCTTAATTAGTGAGCCTTGGGCCAGCTATCTCTGATTGGGTACCAGAGACTTTTGTTTAGTTAGTTTTACACAGTGTTTAGCTTTCTTACATGTTTCTGTATTCTCTAAGAGCACAAGCTGACTTATTTGCCAAGAACTTTTGATATGGTTTCATCTTTTCCTTCACTGCCTCTTTCTGTGTTCACCATGGAGTTCTGATTTTTTTATCCTTGCAGAAAACTTCACCACATGCCTGTCTGGCTGAATCA